>NW_026651968.1:0-27766 GCF_029873635.1 Malania oleifera | reverse complement strand
CTGTGTGCGGCATATAGGTAGATGAGCAAGTCTTACACCTTCTTTTTTTTTTCAAGGAGGGGGCGGCTGTCTCTATGCAATGTCGAGTGAGAAGCCTAGGATGCTCCTGTTGTAGCATTTGCATGTCAGAGTGAGAAGCCTGAGGTTGTCTGGTTGTAGCGGGCATTCACTATTCCCAGTCCAACATAACATCGGACTGAGCAAACATCCTGAGTCATTCTTCCGGGAGTCTTAACATTCCTTCATCGAGTAGTGGTCAAGTCTTTTTGCGCTGTTCCATAAACTCTTTCGCTTTGGAGTTATGTTGCCCTCAGATGACCTCTTGTGAACTGCCTGACCTTCTTTAATAACAGAACAAGGATAGAGAAATGCAGAAAGTGGACGTGCCCCAATCCAGAGATTACATCGAGACAGAGACCCCAGAATCTCTGGAGGCCCACGCTTTCGTGTTGGTGGAATTCATTCATGTCCGCTGACACCACTGTTGTCGGGGAACCAGAAGACTCCATTTCTTCAGCGTACCATCTCAGAATGTCGAGTATGTCTTTGGAGACATCAGGTGCTCTGGGAGACCCTTCTTGAATAACCTGCATGCAAACCAAGAGTTTAGATTCTGTGAATAAGTCCCGGTAAATGAATAGATCTTTCTTATTGGCAGAGAATACTACATCACACAGATGAGACAAACAAACCAAATTGTTAGCTTAAAGAGCTCGGAAGATATGCACAGTAAGCACAAATTTAACGGTCCACACCCCCCCCCTCCCCCCTTCTCCCTTTTTTTTTTGAGTGGTGAATTAGATAGTTTCTTTAGGAGTCCAATTCTTCAGTAAATAGGCGCGGGGTCGCCCTCTATCCTCTCTAGTAACCCACAAGCGTTTATGGAAGGTACACTTTTCAGAGCATGGGGAAATTGAAAGGCACAAGTTCTGAAGTTACTACTTACAAAGGCCAGTCCTCCAAATTTGTAGGAGGGTTTGGTAACAGTGTAGCCCTCGCAGTACTGATTGAGGAAAGCTCTCCCATATGGGACTTCAAGGAATGCGGCTGCGATGTCTCGTTTTTTGAACTCTGCTTGATAACTGTACTCAGCGCTAATGTTCATGATGTTGTGTGTACTGAAATGAAGCACATTCTCAAGGTATTTCCTTACAAATGAATCGCTATCACAACCAACTTTCTGGTGTGAACTCCTCAGCCAATTGATGTCTGTCACATTTGGTTCTAATCGGTGAACAGTGAGCATTGAGCTGAGACTGGCCGTGTAGCTTGATGTCAAGACCAATACAACAAAAAGCCACACCACTACTACTACTCGGGTGAGGTTGCTGTTAATTCTTTGCCCTGTAGAATGAAACAACGGTTTAATAAATAACTAAACCCAGGAACAAATCAAGCAATTTTGCCACAGAGGATTCTCAATAACTACCTAGGCGATCTTAATGCCACGATCCTACATGTTACTCAAAATGTTGGATCTTAGGGATCCCAAAATGAAAAGCAGTTGTGGGCAGCATGACCAAATTTATCGAATGAACATCTAGCTTCTCTGATATTTCCTTCATAGTAAAGGCAACTGTTTGGAGGTTGTGGAAAAAGAAATGTATGGCTAGAATGGAGAGAAATTGGAGAGCAGTACAGATGTGTGGCTGTCCATTAAGAATTGGGTGGGGGGTTTTGAGTGAGAACATGACACTTATGGCTCATTTAAATGATGCTGATATTTGGATTTTGCAAAATCTAGAGGTGCAGATTGTGAATAAAAGAATTAAGTTATGTAAGTTGTGAGATGACTAAAACCGAGGTAAGGGAGGTTGAAACTAAATTTGGATGAGAGCAGCTTGGGGAACCCAAGGCCGGCGGGTGGTGTTGGCATCCTTAGAAACTATACATATTCTTTTATTTTGATTTTTAAAAATATTTTAGTTCTTATTCTAATAATGAAGCTGAATTGAGAGCAGTGATGGAAGGAATAACACTTTACAAACAATTGGACCATTCCAGTATTGACATTGAATGTGATTTGAATATTATAGTAAATTGGATAAGATCCAGTAAATACTATTTATGATATTTGTGAGATTTTTGGGAGTAGTTTATTAGTGTATTATTTTTCTATAAATTATTTTTATACAGAAGGGAACAAAGTGGCAGATGCCTTAGCTCGATAAGGTGCTATGAGGGGGAATAGTTTGTTTACAAATAGTAGTCAACTTTCTAAACTTATCAAATGTTTATATAGATTGAATAAAATAGATACGACTTATATGAGATATGTTTAGTTGGTTTTCTTTTGGTATTGGTATAGGTTTATTTTTTTCTTTTGTTTGGTTTGATGCATGAGGTGTTTTTTTATTTTATTATTATGTAAGTCCCAAGTGTCATTTTGTTTCCATGATATTCCTCTACCATAAGTGAGGGTTAATGATAAAATTAAGAAAGGAAGTGTCGCCTTCTTTTACCCCAAAAAAAAAAAGAAAAGAAAGAAAGACCGGGACACTTCTTTTTTCCCCTTTATCTACAGCATTTTCTAATATTATTAAAACCCAGGCCCAGCCCATAAGGAGTGGGCTTTTACCCTACACCTCCCCGCCCCATGCACGGGGTGTGCTAACTTCTCTCTTCTTATGGTATGATCAGTCCCTAAAATTGAAATTTTGAGCAAATATCCCAGCCAAGTGAGATAATGATCAAAGAAGAGAAGGAAAAGAGTTCTTTCACCAACGAAGTGGGCATCTTAGAAGTTAAAATATCAATTACTGAGTTAATGATTGTCACAGGTCAAGATGCATGGACTAATGGCAGTGTAGAGCATTACATAAATATGACCTCCATTTGAGGAAATTAACGCAGGGTGCAGTCTGCACCCAATCTTCCTTTGGCTCTACGTAGACTGGCTGGACTAGGGAGGTGACAGAGTTGGAATGTTGGCCTCCAAATTGCTACACTAAGACTTAAGAAATTGTGTTAGTTTTTGTAGTTAATTTCCTGAAGTTAATACTCACCGTGAGCAAAGAAAAGGGAGGAGAAGGTGAACCAAAGTGCTGTGCCAAGCTGATCTTTCCATTGGCCTCTGAAATCCGGATTGATTCTATGCTCCAAGAACCAGACTACGATCATTGTGTATATCAAGATGGCAGCAGTTACTAGCCACATTTCCCTAGTGAAAGGCTTAAAGAACATCCATGCCTTATGTGATTCTGATTTCACCGGGACGATCATCCACAGACCGGACTCAGAAAATGGCTGAGTAAACTCCACACGCTCCATCCGCTCAGCTAGGATCGTCACATCTCCGACAACAGCGTCAAAAGTCTAGTTTGACAGAAAAGTTTGGAGCCTATCAGAGAGAATCATTAAAACAAAAGACGAGGCAAGCTCCATTACAGTCCACAAGCTAGCTATATAGCACAAATTGACTATTCAAAAGACCCACTATATCAATGTGTCATGAGGAACTGGTCAATTAACATAAGACTAACTATGAGAAAGCTCCTGCAGAGTAGCTTTTGAAGCTCAGGAATTGAGAAGTTTCAGGGAAACATCAGGATTTCTTGCCGCAGCTGTGTGGGTCAAATTTGGCTTCATCCTTAGGGTGGCAAAACGGATTTATGGGTCAGAAATGAGTTTAGATTTAGGTTGACCCATTTATTATCCGGTAAATAATCTATAAACTCAAAATCCATCCGTTTAATAAATAGATCATAAATGGGTACCTATTAAGCAGTCGTTTAAAAATAAAATTTATTTGATTTAATTTTTTTAAATGGCTCGTTTAGTCATTTGTTTATTTATTAATATCTTAACAAAAAGTAAAATAATTTGAAAAATAGTACATCTCTTTAATTTTTTGAAAAAAAAAATAAGATTTAAAATTTTAAAAAAGAAAATCAATATAAATATAATCTATCACTTGAATTGTGTATCATTTTTTTCATTTCAAATTTTCACTAAATTTAGTTATATAACTTGTAACTATAAAATAATTTATCTAAAAGCCCAAAAATAAAAATAAAAATTATAATATATTATTTTTTAAAATGTAAACAGGTGATTTGGCGAGTATCCGACCCAAACCTGTCAAACCCATTTATAAAATGGGTTGAGTTCAGGTTGATTAATTTATAAATGGATCACCTCCTCTTAAACCCAAACCCGAACTAAACGGGTAGCTAACGATCCGTGCCACCCATAGTGATCATTCCCCTCCCTACGTAACCCTTTGCCAAGAAAGAAGAATTGGACGGTTAGATTGCTAAGAAGATAGCAGAAAAAGGTCTACTAAATCTTTAAAGCATAAATCTATGTGCACAAGAAATGCGCACGACTTTGTTTTAGCAGTTGACAATCTTCACATCGATATGATTCAATAGTTACTTCGAAGTAGAGGTTCGTGATAGAAAAACCATTACCTTGTTATAGACATTATCAACCAGGGCATCGAAGGTGCCATCGAAAGGGGAAAATTCAAAAGGCAGAGCATAATTTTTCTCCAAACGTTTCACCACTTCCCTGAATATATCGATGCAGAAACCAGAATATTTAGTCTGATCGCTGCCAGTCTTCGTTCGATCAACCTTCACAAACTTCTCAAAGGATGTTCTGCCCGGAACTCCAATCTTCAGAGGATGTGCATCAGTAGGCATTGCCCAACCTTTGGAACACGGTTTAGATCCCCTGGCCAATTCACCAACCCAGTCACCATTTCGGTGGTGCCACCAGCATCACGGCTTCCATCTTCCTTTCCTTCAATAACAAGGTTCTCCAAGAACCCGGACTTGTGTGGACAAAAGTCGAGCTCTTTGTACCCATTTCCAATTACATTTACAATTCTGAATAATGGGGGCTCTGATAATTCACCCAGATGAAAGTTGATTTTCCCGCTTAAACCAGTGAAATTGCTCGACTGTATAGTTTGCAGTAACATCTTTGAATTACTAGACTTATTACTAGCTAATTTCTTCATGGCATGTGCAATTGTGATAATGCTGTCATATGCTCTTAAAGCATGAATACTGGGTTCGAACTTATCTTCCTCAAGATATTCCGACCGAAAAATTTTCTGGAACTGATAACTGAAGTCCTCAAAAGGATCATTCTTCTCATAGTAGGTCTTTGTTCCTAATGCACCATTCATGGAAAAATGAACAGCGTTGTTAAAGGAGTGCAGGAAGCTTGTAATAGCGTCTGTCACTATCCAGGCCGAGTCTTTCCCCATGAGACCCATCTTCTTTGCTTCTCTGAACAAATGGGCCGTCAGAGATAATGAGGAC
Source organism: Malania oleifera (assembly GCF_029873635.1). Taxonomy (NCBI): domain Eukaryota; kingdom Viridiplantae; phylum Streptophyta; class Magnoliopsida; order Santalales; family Ximeniaceae; genus Malania; species Malania oleifera. Next base: position 22,493 of record NW_026651968.1, on the reverse strand, counting down.
CGAAGAACAATAAACACCCTCGACTGTTTTGTGGTCCTCAACTTTTCTAGTCTTTCATGAACAAACTCTTTTGGATCAGAAAGAGAGGAGACCGGTGGAAGAACCAAATGACATTCAATCTCCGAGCCAACCTCCCAAAGAGCCTCTGATAAAAGACTCACCGCTCCTGAATCACCACTGTATGCGTCATCTTCATAGATTACTACAAGCCGTCGCCAGCCATAGGAGCGAACAATAGCCGCGATGCATCTCATTTCAACCCTGATGTTGCTTGCCATTCGCACCAAGAAGGGCCATCGGAGTTGCGATAATGGCGGGGCAATGGCAGCTGTAGCAAAGGAAATAACTGGGACTTGAGCTCGGTTCCCAACCTGACCTACCAAAGCTACTTCCTGCCATGTGTCCATACCAATGATCACTTGTGCATCCTTCTCTTTGATAAGCTCGTCGGCTGCACCCATTAATTAAAAACTCCATAAATATCAGTCAAATTTAACACACACGCACACACACCATCATTGTTTTGTGATTGTGAAGGGAGGAAAAATGATGGTACCTGCAGATGCTGCTCTAAGGGGGTCTCCGCTGGAGTTTCGAAAGTGGAGAAACAGCTTTCCATTGTTCGATGCATTTTTGTTGAAGTTTTGAGCTGCTATCAGCATAGCTGTTGTTTCTTCTTTGCCAGAACGGGAGTTGGCATCAACTATCACACCGATGTTCATGTGCCATTCATCATTGTTGGATTCTGCAGGAGTGATCAATCCATGGGAAAGAATTAGAACAATGGAGATCACTCTAGAAAACAGAAACCAAGCTTTTGGAGCTGTTCTAACGGTTGTGAATAGGAAAGGCATTTTGGCTCCAACTCAGTAACTCGATTCTCATATGCTAATTGAAAATTGAAAGGTGCCCTTTAAAAATACATATATAGAGGTGCATTTGTGTGTGTGTACATATACATCTCATTGAATGAGAGAGAGATTCCAATCCAATAGTAAATGGTCTGCTTGGGAATAAAAGTCAGCGTTGTCGACCAAGTAAACAATGAGGGGATAAGGGGCAAGTTGAAGAATTTGAAGTCGGGGATTGGAAGTATTATATGGCAGGAAATTAGGACTGGGCTTGTACGCGTCAGGAAATTCAAGACTAGTGCATGCAAAGATTTGGGCAGTCAGGAAAGTTTTATTTTGTATCAGCTGGAATCAACGACTTCCGATGATATAATATCCATCCCCTTCCAGATTTCCTTGACCAATTTTTCTGTCAAACGGAGCTTGGGATTTTTTTATCACTGAAGTCACTGCAATAAATTCAAAAAGAAAATAAAAAAAATAAAAATCTGGGTGATGTGTAGGCAACTCGATTTGATCCTGGCCGACGTTGACTTAATTCGAACGGTTTGAATCCGCCTGTCCCGCAAGACAGCCCCGTATAATTTTTAATTTTTTAAAAAATGAAAAAATAGTAAAAAAATTATTAAAAATCAGAAAAATAATTAACAATTATTTGAGTTATTTCCGACTCAGATAACAAAAAAAAAAAAAGAAGGAAAAAATAAAATACCAAAGGTGTGAAATTAGGTGTAATCTCAAGAGAGCGGGGGTGAATTTGGTATTTTAAAATTCTTAAGTCTTTAAGTCCTAATATTAAAAAAGCACAACCACACAACCTAAAAGATTCAAGCTATATATTTCACAAACAATTAGAATTACCCAATCAATTACAAGTACATGAAATATTTAAGACATACACAATAGGTATATATAAAATAAATAATCAATTGCAAGCGGAAATAAAAATGAGATAAGGGAAGAGAGATGCATACTCCTGATTTTACGAGATTTGTCCAACCCGGTCTACGTAGGGTAGGAGTTCACTATACCACTCCTTAACCTGGGACGGAGCTTCCTGTCACAATCTGCTACTTACAAGAGGCGTAACTTCCTCCCCAGTTCACAACCCGAACCGTAAATGCAATGAATAAATAAAATTTTCGAATACACTCAGATGCTTCTTAACAAGCGAATATGTACAAGTGAAAGCCTAAACACTCTCTTAAAATATAACTTGAAACTCAATGGAGTAAATGTGTTGATCTCAATATGATATTTGTAATAGAATAATATATGACCTTTGTATATAACAATATGTATGATGAGTTTCTTCAAAGGTCTAAATCCAATGCAATATTTCTCCAAAAAAATAATTTTTGAAATAATATATATGTTGGAGATCCTAGGGTTTGCTCTCAAAAACTTTTGCAAAAATAAAATCTTTGAATAAAAATATGAATGTAAATACTTTCAAAGATTCAAGCCCCAGTAACAAAGAAACACTTTTCCCAAAAGATTTTTCAACTAAAGGATATATGGAAAACTAGGGCTCTTGCTCTCAATAAAATATTAAATATAAAAGTACGAGAGAAGAAAAAGTTTGAAGAAAATGGTTGAATGCCTAAATAAAATATTTGTTTATCAAACCTCAATACCAACGATGCTTGCAAGATATGTGAGTGAATGCTCTTTGAAAACTGAGAGAATGCTCAAAAGATATTTGAATGTGATAGAGTGTAGGTAGGAGGTCTTAAAAGTTGTTTCTAGAGTTTTTAGGATTGATATTTATAAGTACTTTCGATATCCAGACGATTTCTGACCATTGGATCATTAAAAAGATATTTTAATTAAAAAATTGCCCGTTGAGCGCCGAAGCGTCATTTTGCCTGACAGACTCATTGACGAGATGACACACTAGTCGACGAGTGTCCTTCACTTGATCGACGATGAGACCAGGAGATTCATTGACGAGTGTTCTGTCTGAGAAAGTTAGGGTCTCAGATTTTCTCGTCAAAGGGAACATGCATTCATCGATGAGTGACCTTCATGCATTCGTCGACAAGACCATAGGACTAGTCGACGAGTTCCCATATTCAGTCTTGCTAACCTTCTAAGATGCAGATCCAACCTATAACAAGTGCATATGAATGTTTCATGAAAAATATACATCCTAGGGTCCATCTATTGGTCATTTTGAGCTTCTTACTATATCTCATGAGACATGTAAATACAAATACGACTAAATGCAAATTACAATTTAAAAACTGGATTATTCTCATCCTTTTGCTTTTCCCCTTCCATGGAACGAGACAAGCTGTATTCGCTTCAAGTTCCTTATAGCTTCCATAACATTCTTACCATCCATGCGTGCTAAGTAATGTTCATGTTCAAAATCTCAATGCACAAGTAAGATACTATGTAGTATCCGGAAAAAAAAAAATAATAATAATAAAATTTAATTTAAAAAATATATATATGTATATGTAATAATAATAAAATAATAAAATAAAATAAATTAATTAAATTAAATAGTAAAATGAATAGTATGATAAGGAAAATATATATATATATATATATATATATATATATATATTGAAGCATGTATATATATATATATATGTGTGTGTGTGTGTGTGCATATATATATATATATATAAGTAAGTTATTATGATATGTATTTAACATAAAGGTTAAAGGTGTATATATATATATATATATATATATATATATATATATATATATATAAAGTGGGAAGCTTCTTCAAGAAGCTAAATTGGATATTTGTGGAAGTGCTCTCTCTCTCTCTCTCTCTCTCCTACGACTCTCTCTCTCTTCGATTCCGGGCTAGTTTTACGCCGGATCGACAAACCGAAGCCACCACGATGCTCCTGGCAAAGTTCTTTACAAGTCTGCCGGAATGGATCGTCAGGGAAACGAAGTTGGATTTCATCCCAAATCCAAGGTAAGGCTTTATATTCAATATTTGGATTTTTGACAGTTGAAGAAAGAAATATATGCATAAAAATATTGAACTTCAATACTGGAAATTTTCAGTTCCAAGGTATTGATTGGGAACGTTGGGAATTATCCCTAAGTTGAGGTAAGACTTTTTAAGTCGAATTTAACTTAGTGGTAGTCATAGAAAATGTTGTACGTACGAAAATACTAAACTTTAATTCAGCGAATTTTCATTTTCAGGGTGTTGAGTTGAGAACCTTGTGGGTACAGGGAAGATTTTCTTAGGGGCTTTTCAATTATTAGGTAAGGGGATAAACTAAGCTAGTTTTGTTTTGAGAAAATGTATGTATATATATATAGCATCTGGTTTCACGAAAAATAAATATATTTATATATATGATTTATATTTGGAAAATACTGTTTAAATGATGATATGTTGAATACGATATGGATTTCTATGATGGAAAACCGGCGTACGGGCCGAGATATTTTTATATGTATATGTGATTTGCCGGTGTATGGGCCGTGCTATGTGGATGAGATTTGCCGGCGTATGGGCCGTGCTATGTGATTTGCCAGCATACGGGCTGTGCTATGTGATTTGCCGGCGTACGGGCCGTGCTATGTGGTTTGCCAGCGTACGGGCTGTGCTATGTGATTTGCCGGCGTACGGGCCATGCTATGTTAAAATGTGTAATACCAGCGTACGGGCCGATGATTTTCATGATACACGTATATATGTGAAATGATATGATTGATGTGAAAATAAATGATATGAGATATTTATGTATCACGGTTTTAGTATATGTATATGATATTAGAACCTGGTTGGCTTGGTCTAGGCTAGCACTTGCACGGTTCCGTTGCTATGTGTCCATGGTCATCGTGATCATGATATCTGTGTTAACGCCGCTGTACGGAGTGGTGTGAGATTGGATGGTCGATGTGGTTATTTTCAAGAAGTGTACTGTTATCGCCCCTGGTGTACGAACCAGTCTGGGTAGACCCATCGGACCTACAAACTACTGTTTGACTTGGTAGTGGTCGGCCAACCATTGTCAAGTCCCGCCTTCGGGCCACACAACCCAGTCATGTGGGGGTAATACATGACAACAGCCAGCTAACCTACCAGGATTGTTTTATGTTATTATTAGTGTATGAGATGAGACATGTATGTTTTCCCAGATTTGATAAACAGTATTGAATATGTTATGTATGGTATATGTAGAACACATAATACTCATGTTGCCATACACTGGTATTAGTTTATTTCCCTTACTGAGAGGTGTCTCACCCCTAAATCTTATACATTTTTCAGGAGCCCCTGATAGGAGAGCGGGAAAAGCCCCGCTGATCTAGATCAGTTGTTTACCCTCTTTGGAAGGTTAAGTTTTTGGTAGGGACAGTTAGGTTTTGTGGAGATTGTCCCTAAATTTCATTTTTGAGATGTATATACTGTGAGATAGTAATTGTAGTGACTCTGGTATGTGTTATGCACTTTATGATGAGATGTATATGATTTTATACTTTCTGCTGCGTAGGCTTCTGCTATATGTTTTTTTATATCCCTGGTGCCCACGGGCCCAGGTGGATTGTGACCTGTTGAGCTGGGATGTATGATGTGATGATAATTTATATATATATATATATATAAATATGTATGTGAAAAAGGAGCAGGTCGTTACAGTTGGTATCAGAGCCTAGGTTGCTAGGTTCTGTAGACTTTAGAGTGCAGCAGGAACAATACCAGAGTTTAGGAAATGATTTGAGGTTTTATTCTACAGTCTAGAAGCAGGACTTCCGTGGTAGTTTCTGTGTTTTTTCTGGGGTGACAATTTCAGGAAAACCATAGTAAGCTATTGTCGGGTTGTGTTCCTAGAATGTAGGATTGGGGATTAATAATGAGTTAGAAATGTTGAGATGAGTGGTGAGGATAGGTGGGTAAATTATGAGGATAGGATTACTGAATTGCAACTACTATTTTCCAGGATGGATCCAGAAGGAAATAGTGCCCATGCGAGTGGGAGTGATGGAGCAGGACCATCAGGTGCAGCTAGGACCGACTCTGATGCGGTATTACGTAGCGTGGCTCAGCAGGTTATGGCTGAGATTGCTAGGAGCTCGAGGGAGTAGAGTGGTCCATCTATAGGCCATGGGTGCACTATAGAGAAATTTACAAAGATGAATCCTCCAGCGTTCTCAGGTGGAGTTGATCCTGTAGCGGCTGAGAACTGGATGCAGGAGATTGAGAAAATCTTGGCTGTGCTGCAATGTATTGAGGAACAAAGGGTTCCTCTTTGCCACCTATAAATTGATAGGAGAGGCTGAGAGGTGGTGGACTGCGGTGAGACTATTAGAGCAGCAGAGGGTGACTCCAATAGCTATGACATGGGACCGGTTTAAAGATCTGTTCTTTGACAGATATTTTCCAGCTACTGTGAAGGAGGCTAAGGTAGAAGAGTTCCTGAGTCTGAAGCAGGGACAGCTATCCGTCCAGCAGTATGCAGCACGTTTTATCGAGCTCTCTCGATTCGCCCCACACATTGTTCCTGATGAGGTGAAGAAGGCGAGGCAGTTTGAGAGAGGCCTGAGGCGGAGTATATTCAGGCAGGTGGTGGTGCTGCGGATCCAGGACTTCGCTGAGTTGGTCGATAGGGCGGCCTTGGTAGAGATTGGTAAGCGTCTTGATGCGAATGAGCAAGGACAGAGGAAGAGATCTGCATCTACAAGCTACCAGCAGGGTCACAGGCTGGGTCAGTGGAGGAGAGGTAATCATGGTAGAGGGCGGAGACAGGAGATAGGAGGACGCGAGGAGCAGACAGGGCAGGGTCCTCTAGTTTGTCAAACTTGTGGTAGGAGGCACTGGGGAGAGTGTCGAGCTGGTGGTGTAGTGTGCTACCGCTGCGGTAGATCGGGACATATAATGCGAGATTGTCCTACCCCGCCAGATGCAGCTCCGATGTGCTATCGCTGCGGTAGATCGGGGCACATGGTACGAGACTGCCCTACTCCACCAGATGTAGTTCTAGCTCCTAGACCATATCGGGGAGGTTATCAGGCACCACGGGGAGGCCAGCAGAGGAATACGGCTCCAGCCAGGGTGTTTACTCTGACGCCGGGTGAGGCTGAGGTATCAGGTGACGTGGTGACAGGTATGGTCATTATGCTTTCTTTTAAAGTTATTGCATTATTTGATTCAGGAGCTACACACTCGTTTGTGTCCTTGGGGTGTATTAAATTATGTGAGGCTGAAACACAATCATTAGATGTTGAACTATTGGTATCTACACCGACTGGGTCGGTAGTGAGGTGTGGTAGGGTACTCCGCAACTGCCCAGTAGAGATTCAGGGGAAAACATTGTCTGTTGATTTGATAGTGTTAGACATGCATGGGTTTGACGTTATATTTGGCATGGATTGGCTAGCGGCTAATTTTGCCAGCATAGATTGCCGTGCACGAGAGGTGATATTTAGACCCCCGGGGGAAGCAGAATTCAAGTTTGTAGGGTCGCATGTACAATCCCCGCCTCAGCTAGTTTCAGCTATTCAGGCCAGGAGACTACTGCTGAGTGGTTGTCAGGGGTTTGTGGCGGTTGTGAAAGAGATGTCAGAGAATGAGTCGAAACTTGCTAGCACGCTTGTAGTGAAGGAGTTTGTGGATGTTTTTCCAGATGAGTTACCAGGGTTGCCACCTGACCGTGAGGTGGATTTCTCTATTGATCTACCTCCCGGTACAGCGCCGATTTCTAAAGTACCTTATCGAATGGCGCCAGTGGAGTTAGCAGAATTGAAGAATCAGTTGCAAGATCTGCTAGATAAGGGCTTCATACGGCCCAGTGTATCTCCGTGGGGAGCTCTAGTTTTATTTGTGAAAAAGAAAGACGGGACTATGAGGATGTGTATAGACTATAGGGAGATAAATAAAGTGACAATCAAGAATAGGTATCCTCTACCCCGTATCGATGATTTGTTTGACCAGCTCCAGGGTACACGGGTGTATTCGAAGATTGACCTCAGATCTGGCTACCATCAGGTGAAGGTGAAAGCAGAAGACGTCTCAAAGACGGCCTTCAGGACTAGGTATGGGCATTACGAGTTTCTAGTGATGCCGTTTGGTTTGACGAATGCTCCTGCGGTATTTATGGACTTGATGAATAGAGTTTTCCACCAATACCTAGACCAGTTTATTATTGTTTTTATTGATGATGTACTGGTCTATTCTAGGAACTATGAGGAGCATGAGATGCACTTGAGGCAAGTTTTGCAGACACTTCGGGAAAAGAAGTTGTACGCCAAGTTCAGTAAATGTGAATTTTGGCTGGAGAAGGTCGTGTTCTTGGGGCATGTTGTATCTGGAGGCGGTATTTCTGTAGATCCTAGCAAGATTGAGGATGTAGTGAATTGGGCTAGACCGAGAAATGTCCACGAGATCAGAAGTTTCTTGGGGCTAGCAGGCTATTACTGTCGTTTTGTTGAGGGATTCTCAGCTTTGTCAGGGCCTTTGACACGACTGACGAGGAAGAATGTTAGATTTGAGTAGGACGATAGTTGTGAGTAGAGTTTTCAGGAGCTGAAGTAGAGACTAGTCACAGCACCAGTGTTGATCATCCCATGTGGGAGTGAAGGGTATACCATTTACAGTGATGCGTCCTTGAAGGGACTTGGCTGTGTATTAATGCAGCATGGCAGGGTAGTGGCGTATGCATCCAGGTAGTTGAAAGAATATGAGAAGAACTACCCTATCCATGATCTTGAGTTGGCTGCAGTGGTACACGCACTGTAGATTTGGAGGCATTACCTGTACGGTGAGCAGTGTGAGATCTTCTCTGACCATAAAAGTTTGAAGTATTTCTTTACACAGAAAGAACTGAATATGAGGCAGAGAAGGTGGTTGGAGCTGATTAAGGATTTTGATTGTACCATCAGTTATCACCCAGGGAAAGCAAACATGGTAACTGATGCATTGAGTAGGAAATCCACGCAGCCAGTGTTGGTGGTTATGGGGATCCAGCATCCGATCAGAATGGATCTGGAGAGACTCGGCATAGAGTTGGTGGAGAGTGATCTCCCAGTATGTATTGCCAGCCTAGTGGTACAGCCTACCCTGCAAGAGAGAATTAAAGCTGCCCAGAAGGAAGATCCAGAGCTAGTGGAGGTGATAGACAAAGTACAGAGTGGGCAGGGGGAGGAGTTCAGTATCGCAGATGACGGAGCTTTGCGGTTCCGTTCCAGATTATGTGTTCTTGCCGATATTGAGATCAGGAAGACTATTCTAGAGGAGGCTCACAGATCTTTGTATACAGTTCATCCCGGTAGTACGAAGATGTACAGAGATCTGCGAGAGTCATACTGGTGGAGTGGTATGAAGAGAGAGATTGCCGAGTATGTAGCGCAGTGTTTGACGTGCCAGCAGGTAAAGGCTGAGCACCAGAGACTGGTAGGGCAGTTGCAGCCGTTATTTATCCCGGAGTGGAAGTGGGATCATATATCGATGGACTTCGTGTCAGGACTGCCGACGACGTTACATGGTCATAATGCCATCTGGGTGATTGTTGATCAATTGACGAAGACCGCCCACTTTATTCCCATCAAGATCAGCTACTGCCTCAGCCGTTTAGCGGAGATTTACATTCAGGAGATAGTACGTTCTCATGGGGTGCCTGTATCTATTGTGTCGGATCGAGACCCATGATTCACATCACGATTTTGGAGGAGTCTGCAGGAGGCTCTGGGGTCTCAGTTATCGTTTAGTACGGCATTCCATCCTCAGTCAGACGGGCAGACTGAGAGGACGATACAGATATTAGAGGACATGATCAGAGCGTGTGTACTAGACTTTGGGGGTAGTTGGACTCAGTTCATGCCATTAGTAGAATTTGCGTATAATAACAATTATCAGTCTAGCATTGGCATGGCACCATTTGAGGCTCTGTACGGTAGGAGATGTCGTTCTCCTTTGTTTTGGGATGAAGTGGGTGAGCGGCGAGTAGTGGGGCCAGAGCTGGTTCAGCAGGCATGTGATAAAGTTCGTCTTATCAGGGACAGGATCAATGCAGCTCAGAGCCAACAGAAGAGTTATGCCGACCATCGCCGCAGGAATTTAGAGTTTGATGTAGGTGATCACGTATTTTTGAAGATAGCTCCGATGAAAGGGGTTATGTGATTTGGGAGGAAGGGTAAACTTAGTCCTAGGTTTATCGGTCCATTTGAGATTCTAGATAAAGTGGGACCGGTAGCCTACAGGCTAGCTTTGCCACTTGTATTGTCCAAGATTCACAACGTATTTCATGTTGCTATGTTGAGGAAATACGTCCCAGACCCTTCTCATGTCATCAATTATGATGAGTTTGAGTTTAGTGATTCACTGGGATATGAGGAGGTACCAGTACAGATTCTGGATAGGAAAGTGCAAGAGCTACGTAACAGGACGATTCCTCAAGTAAAAGTCTTGTGGAGGAATCATGCAGTAGAAGAGGCTTCTTGGGAGTCTGAGGAGCAGATGAAGCAAAGGTATCCGCATTTATTTCAAGAAGTCTGAGTGAATAAATGTAAATAGTTAAGTAGTTTTCTGTTGTAGGTACATGTAATAGTTGAATAGTGTAGTACTTTAGTTTTGGGAGAATGATTTTTCTTTTGTATATGTAATCTTCCAAGACTCGAGATGTAACCACGGTATTCCTCCGCCATAAGTGAGGGTAGGTAATAAAATGAGTAGACCCTTTTTCCTGATTAAAGGATGGCGAGTTACGGAAACAGTAAATTTCGAGGACGAAATTCTTTTAAGGGAGGAGGAATGTAGTATCCGGAAAAAAAAAAATAATAATAATAAAATTTAATTTAAAATATATATATGTATATATAATAATAATAAAATAATAAAATAAAATTAATTAATTAAATTAAATAGTAAAATGAATAGTATGATAAGGAAAAAAATATATATATATATATATATATTGAAGCATGTATATATATATATATATATATGTGTGTGTGTGTGTGCATATATATATATATATATATATATATAAGTTATTATGATATGTATTTAACATAAAGGTTAAAGGTGTATATATATATATATATATATAAAGTGGGAAGCTTCTTCAAGAAGCTAAATTGGATATTTGTGGAAGTGCTCTCTCTCTCTCTCTCTCTCTCTCCTACGACTCTCTCTCTCTCTTCGATTCCGGGCTAGTTTTACGCCGGATTGACAAACCGAAGCCACCACGACGCTCCTGGCAAAGTTCTCTACAAGTCTGCCGGAACGGATCGTCAGGGAAACGAAGTTGGATTTCATCCCAAATCCAAGGTAAGACTTTATATTCAATATTTGGATTTTTGACAGTTGAAGAAAGAAATATATGCATAAAAATATTGAACTTCAATACTGGAAATTTTCAGTTCCAAGGTATTGATTGGGAATGTTGGGAATTATCCCTAAGTTGAGGTAAAACTTTTTAAGTCGAATTTGACTTAGTGGTAGTTATAGAAAATGTTGTACGTACGAAAATACTAAACTTTAATTCTGCGAATTTTCATTTTCAGGGTGTTGAGTTGAGAACCTTGTGGGTACAGGGAAGATTTTCTTAGGGGCTTTTCAATTATCAGGTAAGGGGATAAACTAAGCTAGTTTTGTTTTGAGAAAATGTATGTATATATATATAGCATCTGGTTTCACGAAAAATAAATATATTTATATATATGATTTATATTTGGAAAATACTGTTTAAATGATGATATGTTGAATACGTAGAAAATTTGTTTAGTGTGGCATGAGTATAAAAATGTTGTGAAATACTGTTTTTTTTTGGAATGGGGACGATATGGATTTCTATGATGGAAAACCGGCGTACGGGCCGAGATATTTTTATATGTATATGTGATTTGCCGGTGTATGGGCCGTGCTATGTGGATGAGATTTGCCGGCGTATGGGCCGTGCTATGTGATTTGCCAGCATACGGGCTGTGCTATGTGATTTGCCGGCGTACGGGCCGTGCTATGTGGTTTGCCAGCGTACGGGCTGTGCTATGTGATTTGCCGGCGTACGGGCCATGCTATGTTAAAATGTGTAATACCGGCGTACGGGCCGATGATTTTCATGATACACATATATATGTGAAATGATATGATTGATGTGAAAATAAATGATATGAGATATTTATGTATCACAGTTTTAGTATATGTATATGATATTAGAACCTGGTTGGCTTGGTCTAGGCTAGCACTTGCACGGTACCGTTGCTATGTGTCCATGGTCCTCGTGATCATGATATCTGTGTTAACGCCGCTGTACGGAGTGGTGTGAGATTGGATGGTCGATGTGGTTATTTTCAAGAAGTGTGCTGTTATCGCCCCTGGTGTACGAACCAGTCTGGGTAGACCCATCGGACCTACAAACTACTGTTTGACTTGGCAGTGGTCGGCCAACCATTGTCAAGTCCCGCCTTCGGGCCACACAACCCAGTCATGTGGGGGTAATACATGACAACAGCCAGCTAACCTACCAGGATTGTTTTATGTTATTATTAGTGTATGAGATGAGACATGTATGTTTTCCCAGATTTGATAAACAGTATTGAATATGTTATGTATGGTATATGTAGAACACATAATACTCATGTTACCACACACTGGTATTAGTTTATTTCCCTTACTGAGAGGTGTCTCACCCCTAAATCTTATACATTTTTCAGGAGCCCCTGATAGGAGAGCGGGAAAAGCCCCGCTGATCTAGATCAGTTGTTTGCCCTCTTTGGAAGGTTAAGTTTTTGGTAGGGACAGTTAGGTTTTGTGGGGATTGTCCCTAGATTTCATTTTTGAGATGTATATACTGTGAGATAGTAATTGTAGTGACTCTGGTATGTGTTATGCACTTTATGATGAGATGTATATGATTTTATACTTTCTGCTGCGTAGGCTTCTGCTGTATGTTTTGTTATATCCCTGGTGCCCACGGGCCCAAGTGGATTGTGACCTGCTGAGCTGGGATGTATGATGTGATGATAATTTATATATATATATATATATATATATATAAAATATATATGTGAAAAAGGAGTAGGTCGTTACATACTAAGTGATTTGTCAGTATCAAAATAGGATTGGATTCGTAGAGTAAACAATCTCTCCCTTTTTCCTGATGACAAATATACGAGCAAAAATGGATTAAACCTAAACGAGTCTCCCCCTAATGATATGCATAATTTAAAATGTGCAATGTATTCTTACTCAAAATATGTCCAAATTTGTTAGAAAATATTTCTCCTCCTTTTGCTAGAAAATATGCCTAATTTATGCCCAATTTTGCTACACAATATTTCTCCCCCTTTGACATAAAAAAAAAAGGACTAAGGCAAAAGGATGTAAGCATTTAAATGAATTTGTAGCTTAGAGAAATTTTCTTGAAAACATAACTGGTTTGGAGAAATTTTTTCATGTGGAACACAACAATATTTCTATAACGACCTCAAAAATCTTAATATAAAATGCAACATAATAAATAGAAAAGTCAACCCGAACCTATGGGTAATGGGAATTCCTGTCAATCATAGCGGAAACCTAAGCAACAGTAAATATAAATCACATTCTCAAAACCATAGAATACATAATTCCAGAGTTTACTACATCATCAAAATACTGTATTTATATACAACCTCCAAAACATCAACATAACCCTAGGATCATACAACAAAATCTCCTGATCCTAGATCAATGTTTACCCTTCTAGTAGGGAAGCTCAACTCACTCAACGGCGGCCTTGACCCACAGGTCTCTCTGAGTTTCCTGAAAATCATTTAATGTTTGGGGGTGAGACACTTCTCAGTAAAGGAAAATAAACTAAATATAACTATGTGGAAATATGAACATTTAAAGCAATTATACATATATAGTACATTTCATATTTCTGTAAATGTTCATCATATTGTACTGAATAGTCATATACTTTCATATTTGCTAATAAATCATATCGTACATAAAACATCTGTTATAACTGATAATATTGAAAACATACCCAGGATGAATAGCTAGCTGATGTCATGTATTACCTTTCATGACGGGTTGTGCAGGCCGAAGGTGAGACTCGATAATGGCTGGCTGACCACTACCGAGTCAAAATTGTCTGTAAGTACGATAAGCTCGCCACACCCTTGTCTGGACTGCCAGGTGGACATTCACACTCTACTGAAAGCCACATCGACTATCCATCTCCCACCCCCTCGTGGGGTGGTTAGCACCAATCTGATCATAGATATCTGATCTATAAGCTATGGTATCGTGCTCCTGAACTGAACTAAACTAACATTCGGGTTCTGATAATATACAATACATGATATTATAGCATTTTTCATCATTTCATAAATACGGCCTCGCGTCGAACATTTCATAAATACGGCCTCGCGCTGAACATTTCATAAATACGGCCTTGCGCCAAACATTTCATAAATATGGCATCGCGCTGAATATTTCATAAATATAGCCTCACACCGAAATTATTTCATATATTTATATGGCCTCGCACCAAAATCATTTCATATATATCATTCTTAAAATAAATCAATTATCATGTATTTTCAACATCATTTGTACTGTAACATTTCATATTCCTGAAAACATGCTTCATTCATAACAAAGTTATATCGTAATACATTTCACATAAATTAATATTCATGCCACACATTTGTTGTATAAAACCATACTTCATATTCTAAAATCATAATTTCTGACATCTCATACTTACATATACATTTCAACATAATAGTAGTATTTTTTCCAAACGTACATTTCCTCTGTAATATACATATATAATACATACTTTCCTGAAAATTAATTTATTGATAAATAATAATAATTTGCATGGAAAAATAACTGCTTTAGTTTATTCCTTTACCTGCCTACTGAGAAAAGCCCCTATAAATTCTAGACTCACACCCGTAGGATTTCCTAATTAATACCCTGAAAATGAAAACTCCCAGTACTAAACTTCAGTATTTTCATGCGAATATCATTTCCTATAACTACAGTAGGACCAAATTTAGCTTTAAAAACCTTACCTCAACTCAGGGATGATTTTCAATGGAGTTCCACCGACGATCCGCTTCGGTAGATTTGGAGAGAACTTCACCAGGAGCATCATGGTGGCTTCAGATCGTCGATCCAACGAAAATTCGGCCCGAAATCGAGGGACGAAGAGGAGGGAGCCAAAGGGAGAAAGTGAGAGTGAGAGATTTCTTAATTTTTAAGTTTAAATCTGGGTTTTTGATATTTATAGGACTGGATTCGTCGACGAGACACGTCACCTCGTCGACGAGTCCTATAGAAAGTTCGTCGACGAACCTGCCCTGCACGTTCTATAATGCCCCGAACCCTTAAACCCGGGTCCGGCGCGTTATACCTGATAAATCATGATCCATAACATACGCAGCGGAAAATATCAACAAAATCTCCATATAACATAATACCAGAGTTTACTAATTCTAACTATAATCCATAATAAATCATCCAACACCTGCATTTCCATAATTACATATATCTCCAAAACATTTCAGTATGTTCACAAACTTTCTTTTCTCCACAGACTTAAAATATAAGGACGTAAAACATAAATATTTGCATCCTAAAATTAACATAAAAATATACCCTTTTCTTTTTCCATTTCCCCAATAATGCTATAAAAACCTCGAGCTCTCTAAGCTCGATCTCGAGGAAATCCTGAAAAAAAAATAATACATTTATATTCGGGTGAGACACATCTCAAAGGGAAGAAACAATATATTAAAACAGTATGTGGCCAACATGAGTTTATAATCAACATAATATTTAACATTTTAAAAAAATCATTAACACAATTTTTGAAATCATTCTCTGATCCTATTCAAACACATGCAAATGTTTAACCTACGAGATTACCCAAGGATAGGGGTGATTACCCGCCCATACAAGTAGCACCCCTCTGCTTTGATATTTAGGCAACCTAAAGGTCGTAGATAAAGCATACTAAGGTACTCACCTTAGTCAGTAAGCCCTCAAGTGATAAATTGATCTCGTACTCACACAGTTCATACAAAAGTTTACCGGCAAAGGCCCTAAGGATAAGGAAATCTACCCGCCCATACAAGTAGGTTCCCTCTGCCCTAGTACGTTGTGCGGCTACTGCCATATCTGTAGCTATTAGTGCACTCACCTTACTCAGCAAACCCTCAGGCGAAAGGTATGCCTCGCCCAATCGTAACATGTTCTACGTACATACATACTTCTAATATCATAATACATCATTCTTTCTATCATTATTCAATCATTCACATTTGTTCATATTCATGGTTTAACATTGCATTGCATTTCATTTTAAGTGACTCTTTCCCATTTGTATCATTCACATTTCACATTTCATTTCATTACATTGTCATTCCTTGTCATTTCATTTCATAACATTTTCATTTCATTCATTTGTACTACAGCCACTTTTTAGCCATCATTTGTTAGTTCACATAGAAATGCACTAGAATCTAACATAGTTCCTTTTAGCTGTCATCAGTTAGTCCACAAAGGAATGAGCTAGATCTGCTAACCTGGCTTTCAGCTGTCGTACCTTTATATGGTTGCATTTAACATACATAGGCAACATTGTCCATATCATATTTTATTCTCATTACTTTACTTACTTAACCTACATCTCATACATTTAACATATAATTTGCACAGAACCTTATGCCACACAGTTTAGCAGTAAAATTCATACATTGCCTGTAAAATAAGCCAACTTTAACGTTTATATACTGAAAATACCTTTCATTCCTTACATAATTATACTGAAAATATTTTTCCACTTTCATCCGTTCATTTTCACATATACATATATAATAAACAGCCCTAAACTTAAAAAAAAATAATTTAAATGGCTGGCATTTTACCTATATTGAAAAATTACACGCACATATAACACAATTTATTTTCCATTTAATTCATAAAAATTCTGATCTAATATATATTTTTCCCTTGACCTAGTTTCTTGAACTACGTCAAAAAGGATTCCAAAAAATACCTGTGGCGCTCACCCGGATCCTAAAATTAAATTCCTAGTTCCAATAAATCATTTTTGAATAAAATACTTATTTAAATATTTCCTAGGGTCATAATTTCTAAATAAATAATAATACCCTTAAATATAGCCAAATTACCAAATCTCACTCTCGCTTTAGAGTAGGGTCTAGAAAATCCCAATTGAAAAATTATCTACGCCAAAATGACGAAGACGACGACTAGGACCCCGTGGTGGTGTCCGATTGTCGATTTAACCGCATATTAATAGTGAAATTGAGAAAATAAAAAAAAATTACCTTTCCGTAGGAGCAGTGCCTAAGTCGTTCCCATGAAAAATCTGCTTCAGAAGAAATGTCGACAGCGGAACCAGGAATCTGACGGCACCTTCTGTTTCCTGATCCGCTGCAAACTCATCGAGAAATTGAGAGAAGAGAGATGGAGACGGAGGTGGTTGCGGTTGGCGCAGGAATTTTGCAGAGGGGGGGGGGGCGTGTCTGCGTCTGTTCTTCTCCTCCTTTTGCTTTCTACTTCTTCTTCCTTCTTTTACTTTCTTTAACTTTTACTTTATATATATATATATATATATATATATATATATATATATATATATATATTTATATTAAAATAACTTACCTATATACATATACATATCTTATTTCAATTAGTTTTTTCTTTTTTTTAAATCCAATGTAAAAATATTTAATTTAATAACTAATTATTTAATTTATCTTAATTTAATTTAATTTCTTTATTTTTAATTTTTTTTCTTCTTTTTCGCACACCATTCCTTTTATTTATTTATCTGTTATTTTATTTATTTTTTTCCTAAATTATTTAATCCTTTTAAATTTCCAGCTCTTTACACCTTCGTTGACGAATTTCAGATTTTTCCAAAACCCTCTCTCGGTATTTTCTCGTCGACGAATCTTGTCTTCATCGACAAGGTCCTCTTATACCCTCGTCGACGAATCCTCTTTGTTCATCGACAAGGCCCTTATAATTTCCCTTCCTCTTTATTTAAATTATATTATTATTATTCGGGTCATTACGTTCTCTCCTCCTTATAAAATTTCATCATCGAATTTCAAATCCTGGGAGATTACATATACCAAAAGAAAATTTCCCCCAAAACTAAAATACCACATACTACTTAAAACATTACATGTACCTGCAAAAGAAACATTACATATTTACTCACATTTCTTAATTACGTATGGACTTCTTGGAACAATTGTGGATACTTTTGTCTAATCTGTTCCTTGAGTTCCCAAGAAGCCTCTTCTACTGCGTGATTCCTCCATAAAACCTTTATCAGCAGAATCTTCTTATTACGTAGTTCCTGTTCCTTTCGGTCCAGAATATGCACTGGTACCTGCTCATAGACTGGAGAATCACTAAGCTCTAACTCACCATAGCTGATAATATGAGAAGGATTTAAGACATATTTCCTCAACATAGATACCTGGAATACGTCGTGCATCTTGGATAGTATAGGTGGCAAAGCTAGCCTGTAGGCCACCGGCCCCACTTTCTCTAAAATATCAAAGGGACCGATAAACCTAGGGCTGAGTTTACCCTTCCTACCAAACCTCATAACCCCTTTTAACGGAGCTATCTTCAAAAACACATAATCACCCACATCGAATTCCAAATTCCTACGGCGATTGTCGGCATAACTCTTCTATCGACTCTGAGCTACATTGATTCTATCCCTGATAAGTCGAACTTTATCATATGCATGCTGTACCAACTCTGGCCCCACAACTCGTCGCTCACCCATCTCATCCCAATACAAAGGAGATCGACATCTCCTACCGTACAATGCCTCAAATGGTGCCATTCCAATACTGGACTGGTAACTGTTATTATATGCGAACTCTACCAGCGGTATGAACTGAGTCTAACTTCCCCCAAAATCTAAAACACATGCTTAGAGCATATCTTCTAGTATCTGTATCATCCTCTCAGTCTACCCATTTGACTAAGGATGGAATGCTGTAGTAAACGATAGCTGAGACCCTAAAGTTTCCTACAAGCTTCTCCAGAACCGTGACGTGAAACACGGGTCTCAATCTGACATATATTGGCACTCCATGAGAACGAACTATCTCTTGGACATAAATCTTGGTCAATCGACTGAGGGGATAGCTGATCTTGATAGGGAGAAAATGGGTGGACTTAGTCAACCGGTCTACTATTACCTAAATCACATTCTGGCCATGCGATGTTGATGACAACCTTGAAACGAAGTCCATGGACATATGATCCCACTTCCACTCTAGGATAAATAACGGCTGCAACTGACCCGCTGGCCTCTGGTGCTCAGCTTTTACCTGCTGGCACGTCAAGCATTGGGCTACATACTCGGCAATTTCTCTCTTTATACCACTCCACCAATAAAACTCCCGCAGATCCCTATACATTTTTGTACTACTGGGATGAACCGTATACAAGGATCTATGAGCCTACTTTAAAATATTCCTCCTAATGTCAGCATCAGTAGGAACACATAATCTAAAATGGAACCGTAAAGCTCCATCATTTGAAATGCAGAATTCCTCTCCCTGATCACTCTGCACTTTATCCATTACCTCTACTAATTCTGAGTTTTCCTTCTGAGTAGCTTTAATTCTTTCCTACAGAATAGGCTGCACCGCTAAACTGGTGATACATACTGGAGTATTACTCTCAATCAATTCAATGCCGAGCCTCTCTAGATCCATCATGATCGGATGCTAGATCTCCATAGCCCTCAACGGTGATTCCCCAGATTTCCTGCTCAGTGCATCAGCTACCACATTTGTTTTCCTTGGGTGGTAACTGATAGTACAATCAAAATCCTTAATCAACTCTAACCAACTTCTCTGCCTCATATTCAATTCCTTCTGGGTGAAGAAATATTTTAAACTCTTGTGAACAGAGAAAATCTCAAACTGCTCGCCGTATAGATAATGCCTCCAAATTTTCAATGTGTGTACCACTGCAGCCAACTCAAGATCATGGGTAGGGTAGTTCTTTTCATAATCTTTCAATTGTCTAGACACATATGCCACCACCCTACTATGCTGCATCAATACACAGCCAAGTCCATTCAAGGACGTATCACTAAAAATAGTATAACCCTCACCCCCAGACGGGATGATCAGTATTGGCACTGTGACTAGCCTCTACTTCAGTTCTTGA
The DNA here is from genome assembly GCF_029873635.1 of Malania oleifera. Classification (NCBI taxonomy): domain Eukaryota; kingdom Viridiplantae; phylum Streptophyta; class Magnoliopsida; order Santalales; family Ximeniaceae; genus Malania; species Malania oleifera. The sequence goes on along the minus strand of NW_026651968.1, from coordinate 2,477 downwards.
AAACTCTGCTCACAGCTGTCGTCCCACTCAAATCTGGCATTCTTCCTAGTTAGTCGTGTCAGAGGCCCTGATAAAGCTGAGAATCCTTCTACAAAACGATGGTAATATACAACAAACCCCAAGAAACTCCTGATCTCCTGTACATTCTTCGGTCTAGCCCAATTCACTACCGCCTCAATCTTACTAGGATCCATAGGAATTCCGTCTCCTGAAATAATATGTCCCAAAAACACAACTTTCTCTAGCTAGAAGTCACATTTATTGAATTTTGCATACAACTTCTTCTCCCTGAGCATTTGCAAAATCTACCTTAAATGTATCTCATGCTCCTCGAATAGACCAGTACATCATCAATAAAAACAACTACAAACTGATCCAAATATGGATGAAAAATCCTATTCATCAAATTCATAAATATCGTAGGAGCATTCGTCAGACCAAATGGCATAACAAGGAACTTGTAATGCCCATATCTGGTCATGAAGGCCGTATTCGATATATCTTCTGCTCTCACCTTTACCTGATGGTAGCCTGACTTGAGATCGATCTTGGAATACACCCGTGTATGTTGGAGCTGGTCAAACAAATCATCGATACAGGGTAGAGGATACTTGTTCTAGATTGTCACTTTATTAATCTCTCTATAATCTATACACTAGGTCGTATGAAGCCCTTATCAAGCAAATCCTGCAATTGATCTTTCAGTTTTGCCAACTCTACTAGCGCCATTCAGTACGGTGCTTTAGAGATCGACGCTGTACCTAGAAGTAGATCAATAGGAAAATCTACTTCACGATCAGCTGGTAGACCTGGTAATTCATCTGTGAACACATCCATAAATTCTTTCACCACAAGCATATTGATAAGCTTCAATTCATTTTTTAACATCTCCTTCACAAAGCCACGAATCCCAGACAGCCATTCTGGAGTAGTCTCCTTGCCTGAACAGCTGAGACCATCTGAGGTAAAGATTGCACTCGTGACCCTGTAAATCTGAATTCTGGTTTCCCTGGAGGTCTGAGTATCACTTCTCTTACACAATAGTCTATAATAGCAGAATTAGCTGCTAGCCAATCTATGCCGAAGAACCTAGTACTCTGGTATAATTACTTTTACACTCTAGAGTCTACAGAACCTAGTATCCTAGGAACTGATACCAAACTGTAACGACCTCAAAAATCTCAATATAAAATGTAACATAATAAATAGAAAAGTCAACCCGAACCCGTGGGTAACGGGGACACCCGTCAATCACAACGGAAACCTAAGGAGCAGTAAATATAAATCACATTCTCAAAACCATAGAATACATAATTCCAGAGTTTACTATATCATCAAAATACTGTATTTATATACAACCTCCAAAACATCAACATAACCCTAGGATCATACAACAAAATCTCCTGATCCTAGATCAACGCTTACCCTTTTAGTAGGGAAGTTCAACTCACTCAACAGCAGCCTTGACCCGCCGGTCTCTCTGGGTTTTCTAAAAATCATTTAATGTTCGGGGGTGAGACACTTCTCAGTAAAAGAAAATAAACTAAATATAGCTATGTGGCAACATGAACATTTAATGCAATTATATATATACAGTACATTTCATATTTCTGTAAACGTTCATCATATCATACTGAATAATCATATACTTTCATATTTGCTAATAAATCATATCATACATAAAACATCAGTTATAACCGATATTACTGAAAACATACCCAAGATGAATAATTAGATGATGTCATGTATTATCCCCCATTACGGGTTGTGCAGCCTGAAGGCAGGACCTAACAATAGCTGGTCGACCACTGCCGAGTCAAAAATATGTGTAAGTACGATGGGCCCGCCACACCCTGGTCCGAACTGCCATTTGGGCGTCCACACTCTACTGAAAGCCACATCGACTATTCATCTCCCACCCCCTCGTGGGGTGGTTAGCACCAATTTGATTATAGATATTTGATCTATCTGATCTATAAGCTATGGTACCGTGCTCCTGAACTGAACTAAACTAACATCCAGGTTCTGATAACATATAATACATGATATTATAGCATTTTTCATCATTTTATAAATACAACCTCGTGTCGAATCATTTCATAGATACAAACTCGCACTGATCATTTCATAAATACGGCCTCGCATCGAACATTTCATAAATGCGGCCTCGCACTGAACATTTCATAAATACGGTCTCGCACCGAACATTTCATAAATATGGCCTCGCGCCGAACATTTCATAAATACGATCTCGCGCCAAAATTGTTTCATATATTTATATGGCCTCGCGCCGAAATCATTTCATATATATCATTATGAAAATAAATCAATTATCATGTATTTTTAACATCATTTGTACTATAACATTTCATATTCCTGAAAACATGCTTCATTCGTAACAAAGTCATATCGTAATACATTTCACGTAAAGTAATATTCATGCCACACATTTTCATTAATAAAACCATGACTTCTAC
>NW_026651967.1:0-40871 GCF_029873635.1 Malania oleifera | reverse complement strand
GGTAGGAGCGAGTGCCTCCCTAATTCCTACAACCCTATAACCCTAAACCCCTAACCCTAAACCCTAAACCCTAACCTAACCCTAACAGTAACCCGAAACCCTAACCAAACCCTAACACCTTAAACCCAACCAAAACCTGTAACCGAAACCCTAAAGCCTAACACCGAACCCCTAAATTTAAAAAACCACAAAACCCCAAAAAAAAAAACCTAATCCCTAAACCCTAAACCTAACTTTAAATACTAAACCCTAAAACCTAACTTTAAATACTAAACCCTAAACGCAAAACCCTAAACCCTAACCCCAAATCAAAAACCCTAAACCCTAAACCCTAAACCTTAAACCCTAAACCCTAAACACAAAACCCTAAACACTAACCCAACACCCTAAACCCTAAACCCTATAACCCTAAACCCTAAAACCCTAAAACTTAGACCCTAAACACAAAACCCTACACCCAAAACCCTAAAAGATAAACACCTAAACTCAAAACACTAAACCTTAAACCTTAAAACCAAAACACTAAACCCTAAACGATAAACACTAAACCCTAACCCCAAACGATAAATCCTAAACCCTAAAGCCCAACATCTTAAACCCTAAACCCTAAATCCAAAAATCTAAACACTAAACCCTTAACCCAAAACCCTAAAGCATAAAACCTAAACCCTAAAACATAACACCAACCAAAAAACGTAAACCCTAAACACCAAAACCTAAACCCTAAACACTAAAACCTAAACACTAAACCCTAAACCCCAGACCCTAAAAACCCTAAAACCTAAACCCTACCTAAACCCTAAACCCTAAACCCTAAACCCAAAGCCCTAAACCTTAAACCCTAAACCCAAAACCCTAAACCATAAACAGTAAACCTTAAATACTAAACACTAAACCCTAAACTCAAAACCCTAAACCCTAAATCAATAACCCTAAACCCTAAACCTTAAACCCTAAACCCTAAACCCTAAAACCTAAAACCTAAAACCAAAACACTTAAACCCTAAACCCTAAATTCTAAAACCTAAACCCCAAACCGTAGACCCTAGAAACCCTAAACCCTAAAACCTAATCCCAACCCCTAAACCCTAAACCCAAAACCCTAAACCATGACCCCAAAACCTAAACCCTAAACCCCAAACCATAAACACTAAACCCTAACCACAAACCCTAAACCCTAAACCCTAAACCTTAAACCCTAAACCCTAAACCCTAAAACCTAAACCTTAAAATTAAAACACCTAAACCCTAAACCCAAAACCCTAAACACTAACCACTAAACACTAAATCCTAACCACGAACCCTAAACACTAAACCCTAAACCTTAACTCTAAACCCTAAACCCTAAACCCTAAAACCTAACCCCTAAAACCTAAAACCCTAAACCCTAAACTCTAAACCCTAAACCCGAGACCCTAAACCCTAAACCCTAAACCCCAAACCCTAACCCCAAACCCTAAAGCCTAAAGCCTAAACCCTAAACACTAAACTCTAAACCCTAATCCTAAAATCCTAAACCCTAAACCCAAACCTTGAACCCTAAACACTAAACCCTAGACCCTAACTCTAAATACAAAAACCTAAAACCTAAACCCTAAAACCTAAACTCCTAAACCCTAAACCCTTAAACCCCAAACCTGAGACCCTAAACCTTAAACCATAAACCCTAAGCCCCAAAACACAAAACCCTAAACCCCAATCCTAAATCGTAAAACCTAAACCCTAAAACCCAAAAACTTAAACCCTAAATCAAAAACCCTAAACACTAAACCATAAACCCTAAACCTTAAAGCCCAAAACCTAAACCCTAAAACCTAAACACCTAAACACAAAACCCTAAACCTTAAACACTAAAACCGAAACCCTAAACCTTAAACCCCAAACACTAAACCCTAACCCCAAACCCTAAACCCTAACTCTAAACCCCAAACCCTAACTCTAAATGCTAAACCCTAAACCTTAAACCCAAAACCCTACAACCTAAACCCTAAAACCTAAACCCCTAAACCCTAAACCCTAAACCCTAAACCCGAGACCCTAAACCCTAAACCCTAAACCCGAACCCTAAACCCTAAACACTAAACCCTAAACAATAAACCCAAAACCCTAATCCTAAACACTAAACCCTAAAACATTGAACCGTAAACCCTAAAACCCTAAACTTAAACCCTAAATCAAAAATCCTGAACACTAAACCCTAAACCCTAAAACCTAAACCCTAAAACCTAAACACCTAAACCCAAAACCCTAAACCATGAACCCTAAAACCTAAACCCTAAACCCTAAACCATAAACACTAAACCCTAACCACAAACCCTAAACCCTAACCACAAACCCTAAACCCTAAACCCTAAATCCAAAACCTTAAACCCTAAACCTTAAACCCTAAACCCTAAACCCTAAAACCAAAATCTTAAAATCAAAACACCTAAACCCTAAACCCTAAACCCTAAACCCTAAACACTAAACCCTAAATCCTAACCACGAACCCTAAACACTAAACCCTAAACATTAACTCTAAATACTAAACCCTAAACCCTAAACCCTAAACCCCTAAACCCTAAACTCTAAACCGTAAACCCGAGACCCTAAACCCTAAACCCTAAACTCTAAACCCTAACCCCAAACCCTAAAGCCTAAACCCTAAACCCTAAACACTAAACTCTAAACCCTAATCCTAAAATCCTAAACCCTAAACCCTAACGTTGAACCCTAAACACTAAACCCTAGACCCTAACTCTAAATACCAAAACCTAAAACCTAAACTCTAAAACCTAAACCCCTAAACACTAAACCCTTAAACCCCAAACCCGAGACCCTAAACCTTAAACCATAAACCCTAAACTCAAAACCCTAAACCCTAAACCCTAAAACACAAAACCCTAAACCCTAATCCTAAACCCCAAACCCTAAACCCTAAAACACTAAACCCTAAACCCTAAAACCCAAAAACTTAAACCCTAAATCAAAAACCCTGAACACTAAACCATAAACCCTAAACCTTAAAGCCCAAAACCTAAACCCTAAAACCTAAACACCTAAACACAAAACCCTAAACCTTAAACACTAAAATCGAAACCCTAAACCCTAAACCCCAAACCCTAACTCTAAATGCTAAACCCTAAACCTCAAACCCAAAACCCTACAACCTAAACCCTAAAAGCTAAACCCCTAAACCCTAAACCCTAAACCCTAAACCTGAGACCCTAAACCCTAAACCCTAAACCCTAAAACCTAAACACCTAAACACAAATCCCCAAACCTTAATCCCTAAAACCTAAACCCTAAACCCTAAACCCTAAACACCAAACCCTAACCTCAAACCCTAAACCCCAAACCCAAACCTCTAAACCCAAACCCCTAAACCCTAGACCTTAAAAACCCTAAAACCTAAACCCTAAACCCTAAAAGCTAAATGCTAAGACCTAAACACCTAAACCCTAAACCCTAAACCCTAAATCCTAAACCCTAAACCATAAACCATAAACCCTAAACACTAAACCCTAAACCCAAAGCAAAAGCCATAAACCCTAAACCCAAACCCTAAAAAACCCTAAAACCCTAAACCCCAAACCCTAAACCCTTAACACTAAACCCTAAACCCTAACTCTAAATACTAAACCTTAAACCCAAAACCCTAAACCCTAAGCCGTAAAACCTAAACCCTAATACCTAAACCCCTAAACCCTAAACCATAAACCGTAAACCCAAGACCCAAAACCCAAAACCCTAAACCCTAACTCCAAACCCACCCTAAAACACTAAACCCTAAACCCTAAATCCAAAACCCTAAACACTAAACCCTAAACCCTAAACCCAAAACCCTAAAACCTAAACTCTAAAACCTAAACCCCAACCCAAAACCCTAAACTCTAAACACTAAAACCTAAACCCTAAACCCTAAATCAAAAACCCTAAACACTAAACCCTAAACCCTAAACTCTAAACACTAAAACCTAAACCCTAAACCCTAAACCCAAAAACCTAAAACCTAAATCGCTAAACGCTAAATCCTAAACCCTAAACCATGAACTCTAAGCACTAAACCCCAAACCCTAACCCTAAACCATAAACCCTAAACCCTAAACCCTAAACACTAAACCCAAAAACCCTAAACCCTAAACCCTAAACCCTAAATCCAAAACCCTAAACCTTAAACCCAAAACCATAAACCCTAAAACCTAAACCCTAAAGCCTAAACACCTAAACCCTAAAATCTAAACCATAAACCCTAAACCCCAATCCCTAAACCCTAAATACTAAACCCAAAAACCTAACTCTAAATACTAAACCCTAAACCCAAAACCCTACACCCTAACCCCAAAAACCCTAAACACTAACCCAAAACCCTAAACCCAAAACCTTAAAAACCTAAACCCTAAAACACTAAATCCAAAAACCCTAAAACTTAGACCCCAATCCAAAACCCTAAACACTAAACCCTAAACCCTAAACCCTAAAATATAAACATCTAAACTTAAAACACAAAACCTTAAACCATAAAACCTAAACACTAAACCCTAAACACTAAACACTAAACCCTAACCCCAAACGATAAATCTGAAACCCTAAAGCCCAAGATCTTAAACCCTACACCCTAAATCCAAAACCCTAAACACTAAACCCTTAACCCAAAACCCTAAAGCCTAAAACCTAAACCCTAAAACCAAAACACCAACCAAAAAATGTAAACCCTAAAAACCAAAACCTAAACACTAAACCCTAAACCCTAAACATTAAACCCTAAACCCAAGACCCTAAAAACCCTAAAACCTAAACCCTAAACCCTAAACCCCAAACCCTAAACCCTAAACCCTAAAACCCTAAACCCTAAACCCTAAACCCCAAGCCCTAAACCCTAAACCATAAACAGTTACCTTAAATACTAAACACTAAACCCTAAACTCAAAACCCTAAACCCTAAATCAATAATCCTAAACCTTAAACCCTAAACCCTAAAACGTAAAACCTAAAACAAAAACACTTCCACGCTAAACCCAAATCCTGAAACCCTAAACACTAATCCTAAACCCTACACCCTAAACCCTAACCCCAAACCCTAAATCCTAAACCCTAAACCCAAAACCCTAGACCCTAAAAACCGTAAACCCTAAACTCTAAACCCTAAACCCTAACCCCAAACCCTAAACTCTAAATGCGAAACCCTAAACCCTATACCCTAAATGCTAAACCCTAAATGCTAAACCCTAAACCCCAAACCATAAAACCCTAAACCTTAAACCCAAAATCCTAAACACTAAACCCTAAACCCTAATGCCTAAAAACTAAATCTGAAAACCCAAACCCCTAAACCCTAAACCCCAAAACCTAAACCTTAAAATTTACACCCTAAAACCTAAATCCTAAACCTAAAATCCTAAACCCTAAACCCTAAACCCTAAACCCTAAACCCTAAGGCCTAAACCCTAAACCCTAAACCTTAAATCCTAAACCCAAAACCCAAAACCCAAAGCCCTAAACCCTAAATACTAAACACTAAACTTTAAACCCTAAACCCTAAACCCTAAACCCTAAAAAACCCTAAACCCTAAACCTTAAACTCTAAACCGTAATCCCTAAACCCTAGACCATAAAAACCCTAAACTCTAAACCCTATAACCCTAAACGTTCAACCCTAAACACTAAACCCTAAACCCTAAAATCTAAGCTCAAACCCCAAACCCTAAACCCCAAATCCTATACCCTAAACCTTAGACCCCAAAAACCCTAAACCATAAACCCAAAACCCTAAACACTAAACCCAAAACCCTAACCCTAAACCCTAAACCCTAAACCCTAAACCCTAAACCCTAAATCCTAGACCCTAAAAACCCTAATCCCTAAACCCTAAACCCTAACACAAACCCTAAACCCTAAACCCCAAACCTTAAACGCTAAACACTAAATCTTAAACCCTAAACCCTAAACCCAAAACCCTAAACCCTAAACCCAAAATATAAAACATAAAACCCTAAACCCTAAGCTCAAAACCCTAAATTCAAAACCCTAAACCCCAAAACCTAAACCCTAAAACCTAAACTCCTAAACCCTAAACCATAAACCCTAAACCCTAAACCTTAAACCTTAAATCCTAAACCCAAAACCCAAAACCCAAAGCCCTAAACCCTAAATACTAAACACTAAATGATAAACCAGACACCCTAATCCCTAAACCCTAAACCCTAAACCCTAAACCCAAAACGCTAAACCCTAATCCCTAAACCCTAGACAAAAAAAACCTTAAACCCTAAACCCTAACCCAAAGCCCTAGCACAACACCCTAAACCCTATACCCTATTCCCAAACCCCTAAACCCTACAACCCTAAACCCTAGACCCTAAACACTAAACCCTAAACTCGAAGCCCTAAAAAAAAAAACCCAAAACCTTAAAGCCTAAACCCACAACCCTATGTACTTAACACTAAACCCTAAACCCTAAACCCTAAACCCTAAACACTAAATCTTAAACCCTAAACCCAAAACCCTAAACCCTAAAACCTAAACACTAAATCTTAAACCCTAAACCCTAAACCCTAAATACTAAACACAAAACCCTAAACCCTAAACCCTAAACCTTAAACCCTAAATCCAAAACCCTAAACCCTAAACCCTAAACCCTAAACCCTAAACCCTAAACCCTAAAACCGAAACGCCTACACCCTAAACCTTAAACCTAGAGCCCCTAAACCCTAAATCCTAAACCCTAGACCCTAAAAACCCTAAACCCTAAACCCTAAACCCTAACCCCAAGCCCTAACCCAAGACCCTAAACCCTCAACTCGAAACCCTAAGCCCTAAGCCCTATAACCCTAAACCCTAAGGTCTAAACCCTAAACCCTAAACCTTAAATCCTAAACCCAATACAAAAAAAACAAAGCCCTAAATCCTAAATGCAAAACACTAAACTTTAAACCCTAAACCCAAAAACCAAACCCTAAACCCTAAACGCTAAACGCTAATCCCTAGACCCTAGACCATAAAAACCCTAAACCCTAAACCCTAACCCCGAGCCCTAGCACCAAATTCTAAACCCTAAACCGTATAACCATAGACCCTAAACCCTAATCCCAAAACACAAAATCCTACACCCCAAACACTAAACCCTAAACCCAAAACCCTAACCTCAAACCTAAAACCATAAACCCTAAATCCTAAACCCAAAACCCTAGACCCTAAAAACCCTAATCCCTAAACCCTAAACCCTAATGATTACGCATCAAAACTGCGTATTTGGGCACTTTAACCCGGTCTTTACAGCGTATATTTTTAATTAAATGTCCAAATTTGTCCAATATTTTAATAAAGTTCCAAAATTATCATTCTTGAGTTTTATTGCACAATTTATGAATTTTTTGTAATATCTTATCGCAGGAAAATTCTCGGGAATCAAAACTGACACCTGTTTGTATTTTGTGCATAACTTTTCCGTCTGAGCTCCGATCGAGACGATTCAAATTTCTGGAAAGGATTATCTACAACTTTTGTGTTTTGAGTTTGGCGAGAAACGGACTCCAGAAGGGTCAAATTTGGTGATGAACAAAGAACAAAAAAAAATATAAAAAATATATATATGAGGATATGTGATGTGACCCGGCCATGCAAGCCGGCTCAGCTCCAATTGGGTCAGGTTGAGCCATCCGAGTTGTGGGTCTAGGGCAAGCCTCCCCTCTCCTTTATTTAAATTTCCCATTCTCCTTCTTTTCCCCTGTTGGGCGCTGCCCCAACCGCACCATTCTCTTCCTCTTCTTCTTCTTCTTCCTCTTCTTCTCTTGTTCTTCTTTCCTTCTTGCTTGCTATCTCCCTCTCTTGCCCTAGTTCCTCTCTATTTTATTTTATTTCTCTCTTTTCCTCTTTCTCTCTTCCCCTGTTTTCCAATACTCACGAATGTCCTTTCTCTTCCAGCCCTCTTATGCACACGACCAAAAGCCATTGCCATACCAATTCCAGCTTAGCCTCTGCAAGTCTCCCCCTGGTTCTCAGTTGAACTCTACGGCAGATCTCAGCAATCCCTCCTCTGTTCCAGCCACCTGCTGGAACCCGAGCAGCACCAGCAGCTCCAGTAGACAGTACCTGCGCACAGCAGCCCCATGGAGACCCGAAGCCACCACCATTCATGCTGTTCCAACTCTGCAGATCAAGCTTACGGCCAGCTGCTCCGGACACTCCCATGGCTGCCTCTCTCTCTCTCCCTCTATTTTATTTTAGTTTATTATTTGTTTTGTTGTTCCTATTTCTTCCATTCTCCTTCAATGTTTAGTTGTTTTTTTTTTATTCCAAGTAAAGTTTAAGTCAAATTGTTATATTTTAGGGAATTTAAATTCTTTGTTTTATTGAGTATTATGTTTCCATTAAGGTTGTTTTTGTGTTGGTTTTGTTTTTTATGTTTGAGTATGTTAAGTTTGATTTCTTGAATAAAATACAAAACGGAAAAAAAATTGTCTTTATTTTAGAAAGTAATTTAGTTGCCTTTCTTTCGTAAAATTTGATTTTTGATTGAAGTTCGGTTTAATTTAGGTTCAGTTTTTATTAGAGTTTATGTTTTTATTTATCGTATTCTGTTATCGGTTAAATCGTTAATAGTTAATTTTAGTACGAGTTTAATTCGTGTTAAAGGTCCGGTTTTTATTGCGCGTGTGTGTGTTTGGTTTAGCTTCTATTGTGTGTTCTTAATTCCATGTTCTAGGTTGCCACCTTTGATTAACGCGTGTTTCAGTATTTCCTTGAGTAGATTAGAGTTTCCATCTTTACTCGTTAATTCAGTGCTTGTCAGGTTTAGGGTTTTTAAATTACGTGTCATTTAATTCGTCAAAAGTGAAATTGAACCATCCTGAAAATCCGAATCTAAACTGACTTCCGTTACTTTTATTTTTCAATTGGGCGAACGTAAAATTTGAGATTAAAACGCATTCCATGAGGAGACGATCTAGCCCATTGGGCTAAATATTACACGACGTAACTCCTATACTTGGGATAACTTCCGAGCTGCTCAGTTTTCGAGTGAGTCACCTAACACAAACCATAAACCCTAAATCCAATAACCCTAAACCCGAAACCCTAAACCCCAAACCATAAACCCTAAACACTAAATCTTAAACCCTAAACCCTACACCCTAAACCCTAAATCCTAAACCCCAAACCCTAAAAACCGTAAACCCAAAACCCTAAATCCTAACACTAAACCCTAACCCCAGACACTAAATCCTAAACCCGAAACCCTAAGCCCAAATCCCTATAACCCTAAACCCTAAGCCCTAAACCTTAAACCTTACACCCTAAGGCCTAAACCCTAAACCCTAAACCCTAATCCCTAAACCCCAGACAACGAAAACCTTAAACCCTAAACCCTAACCTCAAGCCCTAACACCAAACCCTACCCCTGAAACCCAAAACCCTATAACCCTAAACCCTAAACCCTAAACACTAAACCCTAAACCCGAAGCCCTAAACCCAAAACCCAAAACCTTAAAGCCAAAACCCACAACCCACAACCCTAAACACTAAACCCTAAATACAATACACTAAACCCTAAACCCTAAACCCTAAACCCCAAACCCTAACCCTAAACCCTAAACCCTAAACCCAGAACCCTAAATCCAAAACCCTAAAACTTAAGACCTAAACCCTAAACACTAAACCCTAAAACTTAAGACCTAAACCCTAAAACCTAAACACCTAAACCCTAAACCCTAAACGCTAAATGCTAAACCTTACAACCACAAACCCTAAACCCTAAACCTTAAACCCTAAACCCTAAACCCTAAACCCTAAACCCAAAACCCCAAACCCTAAACCCTAAACACTAAATCTTAAACCCTAAACCCTAACCCTAAACCTAAAATAATAAACATAAAACCCTAAACCCTAAGCTCTAAACCCTAAATCCAAAACCCTAAACCCCAAAACCTAAACCCAAAAACCTAAACTCCTAAACCCTAAACCATAAACCCTAAACACTAAATCTTAAACCTTAAATCCTAAACCCACAACCCAAAACCCAAAGCCCTAAACCCTAAATACTAAACACTAAATGATAAACCATAAACCCTAATCCCTAAACCCTAAACCCTAAACCCAAACCATAAACCCTAAACCCTAAACGCTAAACCCTAATCCCAAAACCCTAGACAAAAAAAACCTTAAACCCTAAACCCTAACCCCAAGCCTTAGCACAACACCCTAAACCCTATACCCTATACCCGAACCCCTAAACCATATGACCTTAAACCCCAAACTCGAAGCCCTAAACCAAAAACCCAAAACCTTAAAGCCAAAACCCATAACCCTATATACTTAACACTAAACCCTAAACCCTAAACTCTAAACTCTAAACACTAAATCTTAAACCCTAAACCCAAAACCCAAAACCCAAAACCGTAAACCCTAAACACTAAATCTTAAACCCTAAACCCTAAATACAAACCACAAAACCCTAAATACTAAGCACAAAACCCTAAACCCTAAACCTTAAACCCTAAATTCAAAACCCTAAACCCTAAACTCTAAAACCTAACCTTAAAACCGAAACACCTACACCCTAAACCTTAAACCTAAAGCCTAAACCCTAAACCCTAAATCCTAATCCCTAGACCCTAAAAACCCTAAACCCTGAACCCTAAACCATAACCCCAAACCCAAACCCCAGACCCTAAACCCTCAACTCGAAACCCAAAGCCCTAAACCCTATAACCCTAAACCCAAAGGTCTAAACCCTAAACGCAAAGGTCTAAACCCTAAACCCTAAAACTTAAATCCTAAACCCAAAACCAAAAAAACAAAGCCCTAAACCCTAAATACAAAACACTAAACTTGAAACCATAAACCCTAAACACAAAAATCAAACCCTAAACCCTAAATGCTAAACCCTAATCCTTAAACCCTGGACCCTAAACCCTAACCCCAAGCCCTAGCACCAAATTCTAAACCCTAAACCCCAAACCCTAAACCGTATAACCCTAGACCCTAAACCTTAATCCCAAAACACAAAATCCTAAACCCCAAACAATAAACCATAAACCCTAAAACCTAACCCCAAACCCTAAACCCTAAACCCTAAATCCTAAACCCAAAACCCTAGACCCAAAAAACCCTAATCCCTAAACCTTAAACCCTAACACAAACCATAAACCCTAAATCCAATAACCCTAAACCCTAAACCCTAAACCCCAAACCATAAACCCTAAACACTAAATCTTAAACCCTAAACCCTAAACCCTAAACCCTAAATCCTAAACCCCAGACCCTAAAAACCCTAAACCCAAAACCCTAAACCCTAACCCTAAACCCTAACCCCAGACCCTAAACCCTAAACCCGAAACCCTAAGCCCAAAACCCTATAACCCTAAACCCTAAGCCCTAAACCTTAAACCCTAAACCCTAAGGCCAAAACCCTAAACCCTAAACCCTAAACGCTAAACCCTCATCCCTAAACCCCAGACAACGAAAACCTTAAACCCAAAAACCTAACCCCAAGCCCTAACACCAAACCTTACCCCCGAAACCTGAAACCCTATAACCCTAAACCCTAAACCCTAAACACTAAACCCTAAACCGAACGCCCTAAACCCAAAACCCAAACCCTTAAAGCCAAAACCTACCCACAACCCTAAACACTAAACCCTAAATACAATACACTAAACCCTAAACCCTAAACCCTAAACCCTAAAACCCTAAACCCTAAACCCAGAACCCTAAATCCAAAACCCTAAAACCTAAACCCTAAACACTAAACCCTAAACCCTATGACCAAAACCCTAAAACCTAAACACCTAAACCCTAAACCCTAAACCCTAAACACTAAACCTTATAACCACAAACCCTAAACCCTAAACCTTAAACCCTAAACCCTAAAAACCAAAACCCTAAACCCTAAACCCAAAAACCCTAAACCCTGAACCCCAGACGCTAAATCGAAAACCCTAAACCCTAAACCCAAAAACCTAAACCCTAAAGCCTAAACAACTAAACCCTGAACCTTAAACCCTAAAACCTAAACCCTAAAACCTTAAACCCTAAATCCAAAACCCTAAACCCTAAACCCTAAACCCTAAACCCTAAAACCTAAACCCAAAAACCGAAATGCCTACACCCTAAACCTTAAACCCTAGAGCCTAAACCCTAAACCTAAATCCTAAACCGTAGACCCTAAAAACCCTAAACCCTGAACCCTAAACCGTAACCTCATACCCTAAACCCTCAACTGGAAACCCTAAGCCCTAAACCCTATAACCCTAAACCCTAAGGTCTAAACCCTAAACCCTAAACCTTAAATCCTAAACCGAAAACCCAAAAAACAAAGCCCTAAACCCTAAATACAAAACACTAAACTTTAAACCCTAAACCCTAAACCCTAAACCCAAAAACCAAACCCTAAACCTTAAACGCTAAACCCTAATCCCTAAACCCTAGACCATAAAAACCCTAAACCCTAAACCCTAACCCCGAGCCCTAACACCAAATTCAAAACCCTAAACCCAAAACCCAAAATCGTCTAACCCTAAACCCAAAACCCTAAATCCTAAACCCTAATCCCAAAACCCTATATCCTAAACCCCAAACACTAAACCCTAAACCCTAAACCCTAACCCCAAACCCTAAACCCTAAATCCTAAACCCGAAACCCTAGACCCTAAAAACCCTAATCCATAAACACTAAACCCTAACACAAGCCATAACCCAAAATCAAATAACCCTAAACCTTAAGCCCCAAACCATAAACCCTAAACGCTAAATCTTAAACCCTAAGCCCAAAACCCTAAACCCTAAACCCAAAATAGTAAACACAAAACCCTAAACCCTAAACTCTAAACCCTAAATCCAAAACCCTAAACACTAAACCCCAAAACCTAAACCCTAAAACATAAACACCTAAACCCTAAACCCTAAACCCCAAACCGTAAATACTAAACACCAGACCCTAAAAACCCAAAACCCAAAACCCTAACACTAAACCCTAACCCTAGACCCTAAATCCTAAACCCGATACCCTAAGCCCAAAACCCTATAATCCTAATTCCTAAGCCCTAAACCTTAAACCCTAAACCCTAAAAACCAAAACCCTAAACCCTAAACCCAAAAACCTTAAACCCTGAACCCCAGACGCTAAATCGAAAACCCTAAACCCTAAACCCAACAACCTAAGCCCTAAAGCCTAAACAACTAAACCCTGAACCTTAAACCCTAAAACCTAAACCCTAAAACCTTAAACCCTAAATCCAAAACCCTAAACCCTAAACCCTAAACCCTAAAACCTAAACCCTACAACCGAAATGCCTACACCCTAAACCTTAAACCCTATAGCCTAAACCCTAAACCTAAATCCCAAACCGTAGACCCTAAAAACCCTAAACCCTGAACCCTAAACCGTAACCTCACACCCTAAACCCTCAACTGGAAACCCTAAGCCCTAAACCCTATAACCCTAAACCCTAAGGTCTAAACCCGAAACCCTAAATCATAAATCCTAAACCCAAAACCCAAAAAACAAAGCCCTAAACCCTAAATACAAAACACTAAACTTCAAACCCAAAACCCTAAACCCAAAAACCAAACCCTAAACCCTAAACGCTAAACCCTAATCCCTAAACCCTAGACCATAAAAACCCTAAACCCTAAACCCTGACCCCGAGCCCTAACACCAAATTCAAAACCCTAAACCCAAAACCTTAAACCGTCTAACCCTAAACCCGAAACCCTAAACCTTAAACCCTAAACCCTAATCCCAAAACCCTATATCCAAAACCCCAAACACTAAACCTTAAACCCTAAACCCTAACCCCAAACCTTAAACCCTAAATCCTAAACCCGAAACCCTAGACCCTAAAAACCCTAATCCATAAAAACTAAACCCTAACACAAACCATAACCCAAAATCCAATAACCCTAAACCTTAAGCCCCAAACCATAAACCCTAAACACTAAATCTTAAACCCTAAACCCTAAATCCTAAACCCTAAACCCAAAATACTAAACACAAAATCCTAAACCCTAAACTCTAAACCCTAAATCCAAAACCCTAAACACTAAACCCTAAAACCTAAACCCTAAAACCTAAACACCTACACCCTAAACCTTAAACCCTAAACCCTAAATCCTAAACACCAGACCCTAAAAACCCAAAACCCAAAACCCTAACACTAAACCCTAACCCTAGACCCTAAATCCAAAACCCGATACCCTAAGCCCAAAACCCTATAATCCTAAACCCTAAGCCCTAAACCTTAAACCCTAAACCGTAAGGCCTAAACCCTAAACCCAAAACCCTAAGCCCTAAATACTAAACCCTAAACCCAAAACCTTAAACCCCAAGCCCTAAACACTAAACCGAGAACCCTAGCCCTAAAACCAAAACCCAAAACCTAAAACCTAAAACCCTAAAACCAAAACCCCAGACCTAAAACCCAAAAACAAAAACCCTAAAACCTAAAAACAACAACCCTAAACCCTAAAGCCAAAACCCAAAACCCTAAACCCTAAACCCCAAACCCTAAAACCCTAGACCCTAAACCCTAAACCCTAAACCCCAAAACCCTAAAACCCGAAACCCTAGACCTAAAACTCTAAACCCTAAACCCTAAACCCTGAACCTTGAAGGAGAAACCTAAAACCCTACACCCTAAACACTAAACCCTAAACCAAAATACCAAAACTCTAAAACCTAAACCCTAAACCCTAAACCCTAAACCATGAACCCTAAGCCCAAAACCCCAAAGCCTAAACCTTAAACCCTAAACCCTAAACCCTAAACCCTAAACCCTAAACCCTAAATACTAAACCCTAAACCCTAATCCCTAAACCCTAGACCCTAAAAACCCTAAACCATAAATCCTAAACATTAACCTGAAACCCTAAACCCAAACCCTAAACCGTAACCCCGAAACAATAAACACTAAACCCTATACCACATAACCCAAATCCCAAACCCTAAACTGTAAACTCAAAACTATAAACCCTAAACCCTAAAACCCTAGACCCTAAGCCCAAAACCCTAAATCCAAAGCCCTAAACCCAAAACCCTAAACCCAAAACCCTACACCAAAAAACCTAAACCCTAAAAAAAAAACCCAAAACGCAAAACCCTTAACCTTATACCCAAAACCCTAAACCCTAAACCCTAAACACTAAACCCTAAACTCTAACCCTAAACCCAAAACCCTAAGAACCCTAAACCCTAAACTCTAATCCCTAACCCCAAACCCTAAATCGTAAACCCGAAACCCTAACCCTGTAAACGTAAACCCTAAACCCTAAACCCTAAAACACTAAACCCTAGACCCAAAATCCTAAACACTAAACCCTAAACCCTAAATCCTAAAACATAAAGACTAAACCCTAAACCCTACACCAGAAACCCTAAAACCTAGACCCTAAGAACCCTAAACCCCAAATACTAAACCCTAACACCAAACCCTAAATCGTAAACCCGAAACCCTAAACCCTATAAACCTAAACCGTAAACCCTAAACCGTAAGCCCTAAATACTAAACCCAAAACCCAAGGCCCTAAACACTAAACCCCAAACCCTAGCCCTAATCCCAAAACCCAAAACCTAAAACCCTAAACCCTAAAACCAAAACCCAGACCTAAAACACAAAAAAAAATCCCTAAACCCTAAACCCTAAGACCTAAAAACGACAACCCTAAACCCTAAACCCAAACCCTAAACACTAAACCTTAAACCCCATTCCCTAAAACCAAAAACCCTAAACCCTATACCCCAAACCCTGAACCCTAATACCTTAAGCCCTAAACCCAAAACCCTAAACCCTAAACACCGAACCTTGAAGGGGAAACCAAAAACCCTACACCCTAAACACTAAACCCTAAACCAAAATACGAAAACCCTAAAACCTAAACCCTAAACCCTAAACCATGAACCCTAAGCCCAAAACCCCAAAGCCTAAACCTTAAACCACAATCCCTAAACCCTAAACCCAAAACCCTAAACCCTAAATACTAAACCCTAATCCCTAAACCCTAGACCCTAAAAACCCTAAACCCTAAATCCTAAACCCTAACCTGAAACCCTAACCCCAAACCCTAAATCGTAACCCCGAAACCATAAACCCTAAACCCGAAACCCTAAACCCTAAACCATATAACCCTAAACCCTAAACCCAAATCCCTAACCCTAAACCATAAACTCAAAACTGTAAACCCTGAACCCTAAAACCCCAAACCCTAAACCCAAACCCTAAATCCAAAACCCTAAACCCTAAACCCAAAACCCTAAACCCTAAAACATAAACCCAAAACCTAAAAGCCTTAACCCAATACCTTAAACCCTAAACACTAAACCCTAAACCCTAAACCTAAACCCAAGTCCCTAGGAACCCTAAACCATAAACCCTAATCCCTAACCCCAAACCCTAAATCGTAAATCCGAAACCCTAAACCCTATAAACCTAAACCCTAAACCCTAAACGCTAAACCCTAGACCAAAAATTTTGAGCACTAAACCCAAAACCCTAAATCCTAAACCCTAAACACTAAACCCTGAACCCTAAACCCTAAACCCAACACAAGAAACCCAAAACCCTAAACCCTAAATGCTAAACCCTAAAACCTAGACCCTAGGAACCCTAAACCCCAAACACTAAACCCTAACACCAAACTGTAATTCGTAAACCCGAAACCCTAAACCCTATAAACCTAAACCCAAAACCCTAAACCATAAACCCTAAACTCTAAGCACTAAACACTAAACCCTAAACCAAAAACCCTAAACCCCAAGCCCTAAACACTAAACCCCAAACCCTACCCCAAAACCAAAAAGTTAAAAATTAAAACCCTAAATCCTAAAACAAAAACCTCAGACCTAAAACCCAAAACCAAAAACCCAAAGCCCTAAACCCTAAACCCTAAAACCAACAACCCTAAACCCTAAACCCAAAACCCAAAACACTAAACCCTAAACCCTAAAACCCTAAACCGTAAATCCTAGACCCTAAATTTAAAAGCCTAAACCCTAAACCCGAAAATTGAAAACCTAAAACGTAAACCCTAAACCCTAAACCCTGAACGCTAAGCCCTAAACCCTAAACCCTAAACCTTAAACCTTAAACCCACAACCCAAAACCCTACACCCTAAATACTAAACCCCAAACCCTAATCCTAAAACCCTATAACCTAAAAAACATAACCCCAAACCCTAAACCGTAACACCGAAACCATAAACCCTAAACCCGAAATCCTAAACCATAAACCCTATAATCCCAAACCCTAAACCCTAAACCCTAAAACCTAAACCCTAAGCCCTCAACCCCAAACTTAAAACCTTAAACCCTAAACCCAAAACCCCAAACACCAAACCCTAAAACTTAAACCCTAAACACAAAACCCTAAACCCTAAACCCTAAACCCAAACCCAAAACCATAAACCCAAACCCTAAACCCTAAACACTAAAACCCTGAACCCTAAAACCTAAACCCTACACCCTAAACCCGAAAACCTAAGACCCCTATACCCTAAACACTAAACCCTATATCCTAAAACCAAAACTCGAAACCCTGAACCATAAACCCTAAACACTAAACCCTAAACCCTAAACCCTAAACCCTAAAACCAAAACCCTAAACACTAAACCCTAAACTTTAAACCCAAAACCCTAAACTCCTAAACCCTAAACCAAAAACCAAAAACCCTAAACCATAAACACCAAACACCAAACCCTAAAACCTAATGCCAAAACCCAAATGGTAAACCCTAAACCCTAAAAACCCTAAACCCTAAATCCTAACGCCAAACCCTAACCCCAAACCCTAAACCTTAAACCCGAAACCCAAAACCCTACAACCCTACACCCTAAACCCAAAACCGTAGAACCCTAAACCCTAAACCCTAAACCCAAAACCAAAAACCCAAAACCCAAGACCCCAAGAGCCCTAAACCCTAAACACTAAACCCTAACCCCAAACCCTAAATCCTAAACTCGAAACCCTAAACCCTATAAACCTAAACCCTAAACCCTAAATCGTAAACACTAAACCCTAAACCCTAAATCTTAAACCCTAAACCCAAAACCCTAACCCAAAACCTTAAACCCAAAACCGTAAACGCTAAACAGTAAACCCTAAACCCTAAAACATAAACCTGAAAACCTAAATCCATAAACCCTAAACCCTAAATCCTAGACCCTGAACCCTAAACCCTAAACCCTAAACCCTAAACCCTAAACCCTAAACCCTAAACCCTAGAACCTAAACACCTAAACCCTAAACCCTAAACCCTAAACCTGAAACCCTAAACCCTAAACCCTAAAACCTAAACACCTAAACCCCAAACCCTAAACCCAAAACCCAAAACCCAAAACCCAAAACCCTAAACCCTAAACCCTAAACACTAAACCCAAAACCAAAAAAACCTAATCGCAAACACTAAACCCTAAACCCTAAACACTAAACCCTAAAACCCTAAATCCTAAACCCTAAACCCTAAACCCTAAGCCCAAAATACTAAACCCTAGACCCAAAACCCAAAACCCTAAACCCTAAACCCTAAAACCCTAAACCCTAAAACCCTAAACCCTAAAACCCTAAACCCTAAACTCTAAACCCTAAATCTAAAAGCCCAAACCATAAACCCTAAACCCTAAACCCTAAACCCAAAAATCTAAACCCTAAAACGTAAACCCTAAACCCTAAACCCTAAACCCTAAGCCCTAAACCCTAAACCCTAAACCTTAAACCCTAAACCCAAAACCCAAAACTCTAAACCCTAAACCCTAAATACTAAACCCTAAACCCTAATCCCTAAACCCTAGACCCTAAAAACCCTAAACCCTAAATCCTAAACCCTAACCTGAAACCCTAACCCCAAACCCTAAACCCTAAACCCGAAACCATAAACCCTAAACCTGAAACCCTAAACCCTAAACCCTATATCCCCAAACCCTAAACCCTAATCCTTAAACCCTAAACCCTAAGCCCTAAACCCCAAACCCTAAACCTTAAACACTAGACTAGAAACCACAAACACCAAACCCTAAAACTTAAACCCTAAACCCAAAATCCTAAACCCAAACCCAAAACCCAAAACCCTAGACCCAAACCCAAAACCCTAAAACCCTAAACCC
This sequence comes from Malania oleifera, assembly GCF_029873635.1. Classification (NCBI taxonomy): domain Eukaryota; kingdom Viridiplantae; phylum Streptophyta; class Magnoliopsida; order Santalales; family Ximeniaceae; genus Malania; species Malania oleifera. Next base: position 21,800 of record NW_026651967.1, on the reverse strand, counting down.
TAAAACTCTAAACCCTAAAGCCTAAACCTTAAAACCTAAACTCGAAAACCTAAGACCCCAATCCCCTAAACGCTAAACCCTAAACCCTAAAATTTAAACCCTAAAACCTAAACCCAAAGCACTGAACTCTAAACAGTAAATACCAAACCCTGAACCCCAAACCCTAAAACCAAAACCCAAAACACTAAACCCTAAACCCTAAACTTTAAACCCAAAACCCAAAACCTTAAACCCTAAACCACAAAATCTAAAACACAAAAACCTAAACTCCTAAACCCTAAACCATAGACCTTCAACCCCAAAACCTAAACACTAAACCCTAAACCCTAAACCCTAACCCCAAAACCCAAACGCTAAACCTTAAACCCTAAACCCGAAACCCTAAACCCTAAAAACCCTAAACCCAAAAAACCCTAAACCTTAAACCCTAACAGCAAACCCCAAACCCTAGACCCGAAACCCTAAACCCTATAACCCTACACCCTAAACCCCAAACACTAGAACCCTAAACCCAAAACCCTAAACCGAAAATCGAAAACCTAAAACGCTAAACCCTTAACCCTAGACCTTAGGAACCCTAAACCCAAAACACTAAACCCTAACCCCAAAGTCTAAACCCAAACCCGAAACCCTAAACCCTAAACCCTAAATTCTAAACACTCAACCCAAAACCCTAAATCCTAAGCCCTAAACCCTAAAACCAAAACCCTAAACCATAAGCCCTAAAACCTAAACCAGAAAACCTAAATCCCTAAACCCTAAACTTTAAACCCTAGACCCTGAACCCTAAACCCTAAACCCTCAAACCGAAACCCTAAAACCTAAACACCTAAACCATAAAACCTAAACCCTAAACCCTAAACCCTAAACCTTAAACCCGAAACCCCAAACCCTAAACCCTAAAACCCAAACACCAAAACCCAAAACCCTAAACCCTAAACCCTAAACCTGAAACCCTAAACCCTAAACCCTAAACACTAAACCCAAAACCCTAAAACCGATTTCCAAACCTTAAACCCTAAACCCAAAACCCAAAACCCAAAACCCTAAAACCCTAAACCCTAAACCCTAAACCTTAAACCAAAAAACAAAAACCCCAAACCCTAAACCCTAAACCCTAAACCCTAAACCCTAAACCCTGAGCCCTAAATACTAAACCCAAAATCAAAAACCCTAAACCTCAAACCCTAGACACTAAACCCTAAGCCCTAACACAAAGCCCAAGACCCTAAACCCTAAACCCTAAACACCAAACCCTAAACCCTAGACCCAAAACCGTAAACCCTAAAATCTAAACCCTAAACCCTAAAACCCTAAATCCTAAACCCTAAACCATAAACCCAAAAATCTAAAGAAAGAAACCTAAACCCTAAACCCTAAACTCTAAACCCTAAATACTAAACTCTAAACCCTAATTTGTAAACCCTAGACCCTAAAAACCCTAAACCCTAAAAAAAGAAACCCTAACCCCAAACCCTAAACCGTAACCCCGAAACCATAAACCCTAAACCCGAAACCCTAAACCCTAAACTCTATAACCCCAAACCCTAAACCCTAATCCCTAAACCCTAAACCCTAAGCCCTAAACCCCACACCCTAAACCCCAAACCCTAAACCCAAAACCCTAAACCCTAAACCATGAACCCTAAACCTAGAAATTCTGAACCCTAAAACCCAAAACCCAAAACCCTAAACCCAAAACCCTAAACCCTAAACCCGAAAACCTAAGACCCTAAACCTAATACCCTAACCGCTAAACGCTAAACCCTAAAATTTAAACCCTCAAACCCAAACACTAAACCCAAAAACCAAAACCCAAAACACTAAACCCTAAACCCTAAACCTTAAAACCAAAACTTTAAACCCAAAACCCAAAACCCAAAACCCTAAACCCTAAACTATAAATTTTAAACCTAACCTAAACTCCTAAACCCTAAACCCTAAACCCTAAACCCAAAATAGTAAACCCTAAGCCCTAAACCCTAACCCCAAACCCTAAACACTAAACCCTAAGCCCGAACCCTAGACGCTTAAAACCTGAAACCCTAAACCCTAAACCCTAACGCCAAACCCTAAACCCAAACCCTAAACCCTAAACCCTATAACCTTAAACCCTAAACCCTAAAACCCTAAACACTAAACCATAAACCCTAAACCTTAAATCCTAAAATCGTAAATCGTAAACCCCAAACCCTAAACCCCAAACCGTAAAACCCTAAACCCTAAAACATAAACCCCAAATCCAAAACCCTAAACCCCAAACCCAAAACCATAAGCCCTAAACACTAAACCCAAGAACCCTACAACCCAAAACCCTAAACCCTAAACCCACAATACAAACCCTAAACCCTAATCCAAAACTGAAAACCTTAAACCCTAGAAACTAAACCCTAAAACCCTAAACCATAAACTCTGCACTCTAAACCCTAAACCCAAAACCCAAAACCCTATAACCCAAAACACTAAACCCTAAACCCTAAATCCTAAACCCTAAACCCTAAACCCTAAACACTAAACCCTAAACCCAAAACCCAAAACCCTAAATGCTAAAACCAAAACCTAGACCCTAAGAACCCTAAACCCTAAACACTAAACCCTAACCCTAAACACTAAACCGTAAACCTGAAACCCTAAACCCTATAAACCTAAACACTAAACACTAAACACTAAACCCTAAACCTCAAGCCCTAAATACTAAACCCTAAAACCAAAACCCTAACCCAAAACCCTAAACCCTAAACCCTAAACCCAAGACCCAAAACCCTAAACCCTAAACCCTAAACCCCTAAAACCCTAAACTCTAAACACAAAACCCAAAACCTAAACCCTAAACCCTAAAACCTAAACCCCAAACCCTAAACCAAAAACCCAAAAACCCAAATCCCTAACCCTAATCCCTAAACCCAAAAACCTAAACCCTAAACCCAAAACCCTGAAGCCTAAGCCCTAAACCCTAAACCCTAAACCCTAAACCTTAAACCCTAAACCAAAAATCCTAAACCCTAAACCCCAAACCCTAGACCAAAAACCCGAAATCCTAAACCCAAGACCCAAAACCTAAAACCCTAAACCCTAAACCCTAAACCCTAAACCCTAAAACCCTAATCCCTAAACCCTAAACCTAAAACCCTAAACCCTAAAACCTAAACCACAAACCCTAAATCAAAAACCCTAAAACCCTAATCCCTAAACCGTAACCCCTAAACCCAAAAACCCAAACCCTAAACCCTAAACCCAAAAGCCTAAGCCCTAAACCCAAAACCCTAAACCTTAAACCCTAAACCCTAAACCCTAAACCATAAATACTAAATCCTAATCCCTCATCCCTAAACCCTAAAAACTAATCCCCAAACCTTAAACCCTAAATCCTAAACCCTAATTTGAAACCCTAACCCCAAACCCTAAACCGTAACTCCAAAATCGTAAACTGTAAACCCGAAACCCTAAAACCTAAACCCTAAACCCTATAACCCAAAACCCTAAACCCAAATCGCTAAACCCTAAACCCTAAGCCTTAAACCCCAAACCCTAAACCCTAAACCCTAAACCCAAAACTCTAAACCCCCAACCCTAACCGCAAACCCTAAAACCCTAAACCCGAAATTCGAAACCCTAAATCCTATAACCCTACACCCTAAACCCCAAACCCTAAACCTTAAACCAAAAACCCTAAACCCTAAACACCAAACCTAAGCCCTAAACCCTATATCCCTACACCCTAAAACCCAAACACTAGAACCCTAAACCTTAAACCCTAAACCCCAAACCCTAATCCCTAAACCCCAAACCCTAATCCCTCAACCCTAACACCTAAACCCAAATCCCTAAACCGAAAACCCTAAACCCAAACCCTAATCCCTAAACCCTAAACCCTAATCCCTAACCCCAAACCCTAAATTGTAAACCCGACACCCTAAACCCTATAAGCCTAAACCCTAAACCCTAAACCTTAAAACTCTAAACCCTAGACCCAAAATCACAAACACTAAACCCTAAATCCTAAACCCTAAACCCAAAACCCTAAACCCCAAAACCGACACACTAAACCCAAAACCCTAAACCCCAAACGCTAAACCCTAAGACCTAGACCCTAAGAACCCTAAACCCCAAATACTAAACCCTAACACAAAACCCTAAATCGTAAACCCGAAACCCTAAACCCAACAAATCTAAACCCTAAACCCTAAACCCTAAACCCTAACCCCTAAATACTAAACCCTAAACCCTAAACCCCAAACCCCAAGCGCTAAACACTAAACCCCAAACCCTAGCCCTAAACCCAAAACCCAAAACCTAAAACCCTAAACCCTAAAACCAAAACCACAGACCTAAAACCCAAAAACCCTAAACACTAAACCCTAACCCCTAAAACCCTAAACCCTAAATCCAAAAGCCTAAACCCCAAACCCTAAAACTTAAACCCTAAACCCAAAAATCGAAACCCTAAAACCTAAACCCTAAACCCTAAACCTTGAACACAAAACCCAAAACCCAAAACCCAAAACCCAAAACCCGAAACCCTATAGCCTAAATACTAAATCCAAAGCCCTAATCCCTAAACCCTAGACCCTAAAAACCCTAAATCATAAATCCTAAACCCTAACCTCAAACCCTAAACCCAAACACTAAATCGTAACCTCGAAACCATAAACCCTAAACCCTAAACCATATAACCCAAAACTCTAAACCCTAATCCCTAACCCTAAACCCTAAACCCAAAAATCTAAACCCTGAACCCTAAAACCCTAAACCCTGAAACCTAAACCCTAAATCCTAAACCATAAACCCTAAACTCTAAACCCTAAACCCCAAAACCTAAACCTTAAAACGTAAACCCAAAACCCAAAACCCTTAACCCTATACCCTATACCCTAAACCCTAAACCCTAAACCCTAAACCCTAAACACTAAACCCTAAACCCTAACCCTAAACCCAAGACCCTAAGAACCCTAAACCCTAAACCATAATCCTTAACCCCAAACCCTAAATCATAAACTCGAAACCCTAAACCCTATAAACCTAAACTCTAAACCCTAAAACCCAAAACCCTAGACCCAAAATCCTAAACACTAAACCCTAAATCCAAAATCCTAAACACTAAACCCAAAAACCTAAACCCTAAACCCTACACCCTAAACACAAAACCCAAAACCCTAAACGCTAAACCCAAAAACATAGACCCTAAGAACGCTAAACCCCAAATACTCAACCATAACACCAAACCATAAATCGTAAACCCGAAACCCAAAACCCTATAAACCTAAACCCAAAACCCTAAACCCTAAGTCCTAAATACTAAACCCTGAACCCAAAACCCTAAACCCCAAGGCGAAAACACTAAACCCCAAACTCTTAGCCCTAAACCCAAAACCCATAACCTAAAACCCTAAACGCTAAAACCTAAACCCCAGACCAAAAACCCAAAACCCAAAACATAAAGCCCTAAACCCTAAACCCTAAAACCCACAACCTTAAGCCCTAAACCCAAAACCCAAAACCTTAAACCCTAAACCCTAAAACCCTAAACCCTAAATCCTAGACACAAAATCCAAAAGCCTAAACCCTTAACCCTAAACCCTAAACCTTAAACCCTAAACCCGAAAATCGAAACCCTAAAACGTAAACCCTAAACCCAAAACCCTGAACCCAAAGCCCTAAACCCTAAACCCTAAACCTTAAACCCTAAACCCAAAACCTAAAACCCAAATTCCTAAACCCAAAATACTAAAACCTAAACACTAATCCTGAAACCCTACAACCTAAAAACCCTAAATTCTAAATCCTAAACCCTAACTTGAAACCATAACACCAAACCCTAAATCGTAACCCCGAAACCATAAACCCTAAACCCTAAACCCTATATCCCCAAATCCTAAACCCTAATCCCGAAACCCTAAACCGTAAACAATAAGCCCTAAACCCCAAACCCAAAACCTTAAACCCTAAACCCAAAACCCCAAACACCAAACCCTAAAACTTAAACCCTAAACCCAAAACCCTAAACCCAAAACCCTAAACCCAAACCCTAAACCCTAAACCCTAAAACCAAACCCAAAACCCAAAACCCTAAAACCCTGAACCCTAAATCCCCAAATCCTAAACCCTAAACCCTAAACCCTACACTCGAAAACCTAAGCCCCCTATACCCTAAACGCTAAACCCTAAACCCTAAAATTTAAAACCTAAAACCTAAACCATAAGCCCTGAACCATAAACCCTAATCACTAAACCATAAACCCTAAATCCTTAAACCAAAACCCAAAACACTAAGCCCTAGACCCTAAACCCTAAACCCTAAACCCTAAATTTTAAACCCAAAACCCAGAACCCTAAACCCTAAACCCTAAAATTTAAACCATAAAACCTAAACTCCTAAACCCTAAACCATAAATCCTAAACCCTAAACCCTAAACACTAAACCCTAAACCCTAAACCTTAACCCCAAAACCCAAATGCTAAACCTGAAACCCTAAACCCCAATTCCAAAACCCTAAAAACCTAAACCCTAAACCCTAACCCTAACTCCAAACCCTAACCCCAAACCCTAAACCCAAAACCCTAAACCCAACAACCTTGCACCCAAAACCCCAAACCCTAGAACTGTAAACCCTAAACCCTAAACCCTAAACCCAAAACCATAAACGCTAAACCCTAAACCCTAGACCCTAAGAACCCTAAACTCTAAATACTAAACCCTAAACCCTAACCCCAACAAAACCTTAAACCCGAAACCCTAAACCATATAAACCTAAACCCAAAACCCTGAATCCTAAACACTAAACCCTAAATCCTAAACCCTAAATCCAAAACCCTAAACCCTAAACCCTACACCGTAAACCCTAAATCGTAAAGCCTAAACCCTAAAACCTAAAACCTAAAACCTAAACCCAAAAACCTATATCCCAAAACCCTAAACCCTAAATCCTAGACCCTGAACCCTAAACCCTAAACACTAAACCCGAACCCCTAAAACCTGAACATCTAAACCCTAAACCCTAAACCTTAACCCCTAAACCCGAAACCCTAAACCTTAAACCCTAAACCCTAAAACCTAAACACCTGAATGCTAAACCCTAAACCCTAAACCCTAAACCCCAAACCCAAAACCCTAAACCCTAAGCCCTAAACACTAAACCAAAAACCCTAAAACCTAATCCCAAACACTGAACCCTAAACCCAAAACCCAAAACCAAAAACCCTAGACCTTAAACCTAAAACCCTAAACCCTAAACTAAAAAACCTAAACCCTAAACCCTAAACCCTAAACCCTAAGCCCTAAATACTAACACCTAAACCCAAAACCCAAAACCCTAAACCAAAAACCCTAAACCCTAAGCACTAACCCTAAGCCCAAAACCCTAAACCTTAAACCATAAACCCTGAACCCTAGACCTACAACCCAAAACCCTAAACCCTAAACCCTAAACCCTAAACCCTACGCCCAAAATACTAAACCCTTAATCGAAAACCCTAATCCCCAACCCCTAAACACTAAACCCCAAACCCTATCCCTAAACAGTAAACCTAAACCCCTAAACCCTAGAACCAAAACCCTAAACCCTAGACCCAAAACCCAAAATCCAAAACCCAAAACCCTAACCACTAAACCACAAAACCCACAACCCTAAACACTAAACCCAAAACTGAAAATTGAAAACCCTAAACCCTAAACCCTAAATCCAAAAGCCTAAACCCGAAACCCTAAACCCTAAACCCTAAACCCAAAACCCAAAAATCTAAACCCTAAAACGTAAACCCTAAACCCAAAACCCCGAACCTTAAGCCCTAAACCCTAAACCCTAAATCTTCCACCCAAAACCCTAAATACTAAACCCTAAACCCTAATCCCTAAATCCTAGAACCTAAAAACCCTAACCCTAAATCCTAAACCTTAAAGTGAAACCAACACCCCAAACCCTAAACCATAACCCCAAAACCTTATACCCTAAACCCCAAACCCTAAATCCTAAACCCTATATCCCCAAACCCTAAACCCGAATCCCTAAACCCCAAACCCTTACCCCAAACCCCAAACCCTAAACCCAAAACCCCAAACACCAAACCCTAAAACTTAAACCCTAAACCCAAAACCCTAAACCCAAACCCAAAACCCAAAACCCTAAACCCAAACCCAAACCCAAAACCCTAAACCTTAAAACCCTGAACCCTAAAACCGTAAATCCTAAACCCTAATCCTTAAAACCTAAACCCGAAACCCTAAAACCCCTATACCCTAAACGCTAAACCCTAAACCCTAAAATTTAAACCCCACCCTAAACCCTGAACCCTAAACGCTAAACACTAAACCCTGTCCCAAAACCCTAAAACCAAAACCCAAAAAATTAAACCTTAAACCCTAAACCCTAAACTTTAAACACAAAACCCTAAACCCTAAACCTTCAACCCGAAACCCTAAAATTTAAACCCCAAAACCTAAACTCCTAAACCCTAAAGCATAAACCCTAAACCCTAAACCCTAAACACTAAACCCTAAACCCTAAACCCTAACCCCAAAACCCAAACGCTAAACCCTAACCCCAAACCCTAAAACCCCTAAACCTTAAACCCTAATGCCAAACCCTAACCCTAAAACCTAAACCCTAAACCCGAAACCCTAAACCCCCTATAAAACTACATCTTAAACCCCAAACCCTAAAACCCTAAACGCTAAACCCTAAACCCTATAAACCTAAACTATAAACCCTAAATCCTAAACACTCAACCCTAAACCCCAAATTCTAAACCCTAAACCCGAAACCCTACACCCGAAAACCTAAACACTAAATCGTAAACCCAAAACCCTAAAACCTAAACCCGAAAACCTAAATCCCTAAACCCTAAACTCTAAACGCCAGACCGGAACCCTAAACCCTAAACCCTAAACGCAAAACCCTAAAACCTAAAAAACTAAACCCTAAACCCTAAACTCGAAACCCTAAAACCTAAACACCTAAACCCTAAACACTAAACCCTAAACCCTAAACCCTAACCGTAACCCTAAATGCTAAACCCAAAACCCTAAACCCTAAACCCTAAACACAAAATCCAAAACCCTAAAACCCAATTCCAAACCCTAAATCCTAAACCCAAAATGCAAAACCTAAACCTTAGACCCGAAACCCTAAAACCCTAAACCCTAAACCCTAAACCAAAAAACCTAAACCCTAAACCCTAAACCCTAAACACTAAACCTTAACCCCAACAAAACCCTAAACCCTAAACCCGAAACCCTAAACCATATAAACCTAAACCCAAAACCCTAAATCCTAAACACTAAACCCTAAATCCTAAACCCTAAACCCTAAACCTTAAACCCTAGACCGTAAACCCTAAATCATAAACCCTAAACCCTAAAACCTAAAACCTAAACTCGAAAACCTAAATCCCTCAATCCTAAACCCTAAATCCTAGACCATGAACCCTAAACCCTAAACCCTAAACCCTAAACCCTAAACCCCAAACCCTAACACTAACCCTAAACCCCAAACCCTAAACCTTAAACCCTAAAACCAAAACCCCAAACACCAAACCCTAAAACTTAAACCCTAAATGCAAAACCCTAACCCCTAAACCCTAAACCAAAACCCAAAACCCAAAACCCTAAACCCAAACCCAAACCCAAAACCCTAAACCTTTAAACCCTGAACCCTAAAACCATAAATCCTAAACCCCAATCCTTAAAACCTAAACCTGAAACCCTAAAACCCCTATACCCTAAACGCTAAACACTAAACCCTAAAATTTAAACCCCATAACCTAAACCCTAAACCCTGAACCCTAAACGCTAAACACTAAACCCTGACCCTAAACCCTAAAACCAAAACCCAAAAAACTAAACCCTAAACCCTAAACCCTAAGCTTTAAACACAAAACCCTAAACCCTAAACCTTAAACCTGAAACCCTAAAATTTAAACCCTAAAACCTAAACTCCTAAACCCTAAAGCATAAACCCTAAACCCTAAACCTTAAACACTAAACCCTAAACCCTAAACCCTAACCCCAAAACACAAACGCTAAACCCTAACCCTAAAACCCCTAAACCTTAAACCCTAACGGCAAACCCTAACCCTGAAACTAAAACCCTAAACTCGAAACCCTAAACCCCTTATAAAACTACACCTTAAACCCCAAACCCTAAAACCCTAAACGCTAAACCCTAAACCCTAAACCCTAAACCCAAAACCCTAAACGCTAAACCCTAAACCCTAGACCCTAACAACCCTAAACCCTAACCCGAAACCATAAACCCAAAACCTGAAACCCTAAACCCGATAAACCTAAACCATAAACCCTAAATCCTAAACACTCAACCCTAAACCCTAAATCCTAAACCCTAAACCCGAAACCCTAAACCCGAAAACCTAAACCCTAAATCGTAAACCCAAAACCATAAACGCTAAACCCTAAACCCTAGACCCTAAGAACCCTAAACTCTAAACACTAAACCCTAACCGCAACAAAACCCTAAACCCGAAACCCCAAACCATATAAACCTAAACCCAAAACCCTAAATCCTAAACACTAAACCCTAAATCCTAAACCCTAAACCCAAAACCCTAAACCCTAAACCCTAAACCGTAAACCCTAAATCGTAAACCCTAAACCCTAAAACCTAAAACCAAAACACAAAAACCTAAATCCCTAAACCCTAAACCCTAAATCCTAAACCCTGAACCCTAAACCCTAAACCCTAAATCCGAACCCCTAAAACCTGAACATCTAAACCCTAAACCCTAAACCTTAAACCCTAAACCCTAAACCCTAAACCCTAAACCCTAAAACCTAAACACCTGAACGCTAAACCCTAAACCCTAAACCCCAAACCCAAAACCCTAAACCCTAAGCCATAAACACTAAACCAAAAACCCCTAAACCTAATCCCAAACACTAAACCCTAAACCCAAAACCCAAAACCGAAAACCCTTGACCCTAAACCTAAAACCCTAAACCCTAAACCCTAAACCCTAAACTAAAAAACCTAAACCCTAAACCCTAAACCCTAAACCCTAAGCCCTAAATACTAACCCCTAAACCCAAAACCCTAAACCCTAAACCAAAAACCCTAAACCCTAAGCACTAGCCCTAAGCCCAAAACCCTAAACCTTAAACCATAAACCCTAAACCCTAGACCTACAACCCAAAACCCTAAACCCTAAACCCTAGGCCCTAAATACTAAACCCTTAACCGAAAACCTTAATCCCCAACCCCTAAAGACTAAACCCCAAACCCTATCCCTAAACAGTAAACCTAAAACCCTAAACCCTTGAACCAAAACCCTAAAGCCTAGACCCAAAACCCAAAACCCTAACCACTAAACCTCAAAACCCACAACCCTAAACACTAAACCCAAAACCGAAAATTGAAAACCCCAAACCCTAAACCCTAAAACCCTAAACCCTAAATCCAAAAGCCTAAACCCGAAACCCTAAACCCTAAACCCAAAACCCAAAAATCTAAACCCTAAAACGTAAACCCTAAACCCAAAACCCTGAACCTTAAGCCCTAAACCCTAAACCCTAAATCTTCTACCCAAAACCCAAAACCCAAAACCCTAAATACTAAACCCTAAACCCTAATCCCTAAATCCTAGAACCTAAAAACCCTAACCCTAAATCCTAAACCTTAACGTGAAACCAACACCCCAACCCTAAACCGTAACCCCAAAACCTTAAACCCTAAACCCCAAACCCTAAATCCTAAACCCTATATCCCCAAACCCTAAACCCGAATCCCTAAACCCCAAACCCTAACCCCAAACCCCAAACCCGAAACCTTAAACCCAAAACCCAAAACCCGAAACACCAAAACCTAAAACTTAAACCCTAAACCCAAAACCCTAGACCCAAACCCAAAACCCAAAACCCTAAACCCAAACCCAAACCCAAAACCCTAAACCTTAAAATCCTGAACCCTAAAACCGTAAATCCTAAACCCTAATCCTTAAAACCTAAACCCGAAACCCTAAAACCCCTATGCCCTAAACGCTAAACCCTAAACCGTAAAATTTAAACCCCAAAATTAAAACCCTAAACCCTGAACCCTAAACGCTAAACACTAAACCCTCACCCTACACCCTAAAACCAAAACCCAAAAAATTAAACCCTAAACCCTAAACTTTAAACACAAAACCCTAAACCCTAAACCTTAAACCCGAAACCCTAAAATTTAAACCCTAAAACCTAAACTCCTAAACCCTAAAGCATAAACCCTAAACCCTAAACCCTAAACACTAAACCCTAAATCCTAAACCCTAACCCCAAAACCCAAACACTAAACCCTAACCCCAAACCCTAAAACCCCTAAACCTTAAACCATAACGCCAAACCCTAACCCTAAAAGCTAAACCCTGAACCCGAAACCCTAAACTCCTTATAAAACTACATCTTAAACCCCAAACCCTAAAACCCTAAATGCTAAACCCTAAACCTTAAACCATAACCCAAAACCCAAAACCCTAAACGCTAAACCCTAAACCCTAGACCCTAACAACCCTAAACCCTAAACACTAAACCCTAGCCCGAAACTCTAAACCCAAAACTCGAAACCCTAAACCCTATAAACCTAAACCATAAACCCTAAATCCTAAACACTCAACCCTAAACCCTAAATCCTAAACCCCAAACCCGAAACCCTAAACCCGAAAACCTAAACCCTAAATCGTAAACCCAAAACCCTAAAACCTAAACCCGAAAACCTAAATCCCTAAACCCTAAACTCTAAACGCCAGACCCGGAACCCTAAACCCTAAACCCTAAACCCAAAACCCTAAAACCTAAAAAAGTAAACCCTAAACCCTAAACCCTAAACCCTAAACCCTAAACCCTAAAACCTAAACACCTAAACCCTAAACACTAAACCCTAAACCCTAAACCCTAACCATAACCCTAAATGCTAAACCCGAAACCCTAAACCTTAAACCCTAAACACAAAATCCAAAACCCTAAAACCCAATTCCAAACCCTAAATCCTAAACCCAAAACGCAAAACTAAACCCTAGACCCTAAACCCTAAAACCCTAAATCCTAAACCCTAAACCAAAAAACCTAAACCCTAAACCCTAAACCCTAAACACTAAACCCTAACCCCAAGAAAACCCTAAACCCAAAACCCTAAACCATATAAACCTAAACCCTAAATCCTAAACCTTAAACCCTAGACCGTAAACCCTAAATCGTAAACCCTAAACCCTAAAACCTAAAACCTAAACCCGAAAACCTAAATCCCTAAACCCTAAACCCTAAATCCTAGACCCTGGACCCTAAACCCAAAACACTAAACCCGAACCCCTAAAACCTGAACATCTAAACCCTAAACCCTAAACCTTAAACCCTCAAGCCTAAAACCTAAAAACCTGAACGCTAAACCCTAAACCCTAAACCCCAAACCCGAAACCCTAAACCCTAAGCCCTAAGCACTAAACCAAAAACCCTAAAACCTAATCCCAAACACTAAACCCAAAACCCAAAACCCAAAACCCTAAACCCTAAACCTAAAACCCTAAACCCTAAACCCTAAACCCTAAACTAAAAAACCTAAACCCTAAACCCTAAACCCTAAACCCTAAGCCCTAAATACTAACCCCTAAACCCAAAACCCTAAACCCTAAACCAAAAACCCTAAACCCTAACCCTAAACCCAAAACCCTAAACCTTAAACCATAAACCCTAAACCCTAAACCCTAACCCTAAACCCTAAACCCTAAACCCTAGGCCCTAAATACTAAACCTTTAACCGAAAACTCTAATCCCCAACCCCTAAACACTAAACCCCAAACCCTATCCCTAAACAGTAAACCTAAAACCCTAGAACCAAAACCCTAAACCCTAGACCCAAAACCCAAAATCCAAAACCCAAAACCCTAACCACTAAACCTCAAAACCCATAAACCCTAAACACTAAACCCAAAACCGAAAATCGAAAACCCTAAACCCTAAACCCTAAAACCCTAAACCCTAAATCCAAAAGCCTAAACCCGAAACCCTAAACCCTAAACCCTAAACCCAAAACCCAAAAATCTAAACCCTAAAACGTAAACCCTAAACCCTAAACCCTGAACCTTAAGCCCTAAACCCTAAACCCTAAATCTTCTACCCAAAACCCAAAACCCAAAACCCTAAATACCAAACCCTAAACCCTAATCCCTAAATCCTAGAACCTAAAAACCCTAACCCTAAATCCTAAACCTTAACGTGAAACCAACACCCCAAAACCTAAACCGTAACCCCAAAACCTTAAACCCTAAACCCCAAACCCTTAATCCTAAACCCTATATCCCCAAACCCTAAACCCGAATCCCTAAACCCCAAACCCTAACCCTTAAACCCTGAACCCAAAACCCCAAACACCAAACCCTAAACCGAAAACCCTAAACCCAAACCCAAAACCCAAAACCCTAAACCCAAACCCAAACCCAAAACCCAAAACCTTAAAACCCTGAACCCTAAAACCGTAAATCCTAAACCCTAATCCTTAAAACCTAAACCTGAAACCCTAAAACCCCTATACCCTAAACGCTAAACCCTAAACCCCAAAATTTAAACCTCATAACCTAAACTCTAAACCCTGAACCCTAAACGCTAAACACTAAACCCTCACCCAAAAATTAAACCCTAAACCCTAAACCCTAAACCCTAAACTTTAAACCCAAAACCCTAAACCCTAAACCCTAAACCCTAAACCCTAAAATTTAAACCCTAAAACCTAAACTCCTAAACCCTAAACCATAAACCCTAAACCCTAAACCCTAAGCACTAAACCCTAAACCCTAAACCCTAACCCCAAAACCTGAAAGCTAAACCCTAACCCCAAACCCTAAAACCCCTAAACCTTAAACCCTAACGCCAAACCCTAACCCTAAAACCTAAACCCTAAACCATAAACCCAAAACCCTAAACCCCCTATAAAACTACAGCTTAAACCCCAAACCCTAAAACCCTAAACGCTAAACCCTAAACCCTAAATCCTAAACCCTAAACCCTAACCCTAAACCCGAAAACCTAAACCCTAAACCGTAAATCGAAAACCCTAAAACCTAAACCCGAAGACCTAAATCCCTAAACCCTAAACTCTAAACACCAGACCCGGAACCCTAAATCCTAAACCCTAAACCCAAAACCCTAAAACCTAAAAAACTAAACCCTAAACCCTAAACCCTAAACTTGAAACCCTAAAACCTAAACACTTAAACCCTAAACACTAAACCCTAAACCCTAAACCCTAACCCTAACCCTAAATGCTAAACCCGAAACACTAAACACTAAACCCTAAACACAAAATCCAAAACCCTAAAACCCAATTCCAAACCCTAAATCCTAAACCCAAAACGCAAAATCTAAACCCTAGACCCGAAACCCTAAAACCCTAAACCCTAAACCCTAAACCAAAAAACCTAAACCCTAAACCCTAAACACTAAACCCTGACCCCAACAAAACCCTAAACCCGAAACCCTAAACCATATAAACCTAAACCCAAAACCCTAAATCCTAAACTCTAAACCCTAAATCCTAAACCCTAAACCCTAAACCCTAAACCCTAAACCTTAAACCCTAGACCGTAAACCCTAAATCGTAAACCCTAAACCCTAAAACCTAAAACCAAAACCTGAAAACCTAAATCCCTAAACCCTAAACCCTAAATCCTAGACCCTGAACCCTAAACCCTAAACCCTAAAACCCAAACCCTAACCCTAACCCTAAACCCCAAACCCTAAACCTTAACCCCTAAAACCAAAACCCCAAAAACCAAACCCTAAACCTTAAACCCTAAACGCAAAACCCTAACCCCTAAACCCTAAACGCAAACCCAAAACCCTAAACCCAAACCCAAACCCAAAACCCAAAACCTTAAAACCCTGAACCCTAAAACCGTAAATCCTAAACCCTAATCCTTAAAACCTAAACCCGAAACCCTAAGACCCCTATACCCTAAACGCTAAACCCTAAACCCTAAACCCTAAAATTTAAACCCCAAAACCTAAACCCTAAACCCTGAACCCTAAACGCTAAACACTAAACCCTGACCCTAAACCCAAAAACCAAAACCCAAAAAACTAAACCCTAAACCCTAAACCTTAAACCCTAAACTTTAAACACAAAACCCTAAACCCTAAACCTTAAACCTGAAACCCTAAAATTTAAAGCCTAAAACCTAAACTCCTAAACCCTAGAGCATAAACCCTAAACCCTAAACCCTAAACACTAAACCCTAAACCCTAAACCCTAACCCCAAAACCCAAACGCTAAACCGTAACCCTAAACCCTAAAACCCCTAAACCTTAAACCCTAACGCCGAACCCTAACCCTAAAACCTAAACCCTAAACCCGAAACCCAAAACCCCCTATAAAACTACACCATAAACCCCGAACCCTAAAACCCTAAACCCTAAACCCTAAACCCTAAACCCTAAACCCAAAACCCAAAACACAAAACGCTAAACCCTAAACCCTAGACCCTAACAACCCTAAACCCTAAACACTAAACCCTAACCCAAAACCCTAAACCCAAAACCCGAAACCCTAAATCCTATAAACCTAAACCATAAACCCTAAATCCTAAACACTCAACCCTAAACCCTAAATCCTAAACCCTAAACCCGAAACCCTAAACCCGAAAACCTAAACCCTAAACCGTAAACCCAAAACCCTAAAACCTAAACCCGAAAACCTAAATCCCTAAACCCTAAACTCTAAACGCCAGACCCGGAACCCTAAACCCTAAACCCTAAACCCAAAACCCTAAAACCTAAAAAACTAAACCCTAAAACCTAAACACCTGAACCCTAAACACTAAACCCTAAACCCTAAACCTTAACCGTAACCCTAAATGCTAAACCCGAAACCCTAAACCCTAAACCCTAAACACAAAATCCAAAACCCTAAAACCTAATTCTAAACCCTAAATCCGAAACCCAAAATGCAAAACCTAAACACTAGACCCTAAACCCTAAAACCCTAAACCCTAAACCCTAAACCAAAAAACCTAAACCCTAAACCCTAAACCCTAAACACTAAACCCTAAACCCTGAGCCCTAAATACTAAACCCTAAACCAAAAACCCTAAAACCCAAACCCTAAAAACTATACACTAAGCCCTAACCCAAAGCCGAAAACCCTAAACCCTAAACCCTAAACCCTAAACACTAAACCTTAGACCCAAAACCCAAAACCAAAAACCCTAAACACTAAACCCTAAAACCCTAAACCCTAAACCCTAAAAACCTATACCTTAAATCCTAGACACAAAATAAAAAACCCTAAACCCTAAACCCTAAACCCAAAAACCTAAACCCTGAAACCTAAACCCAAAACCCTAAAGTATGAACCCTAAGCCCTAAACCCTAAACCCTAAACCTTAAACCCTAAACCCAAAACCCAAAACCCTAAACCCTAAACCTTAAATACTAAAGCCAAAACCCGAATCCGTAAACCCTAGACACTGAAAACCCTAAACCCTAAATCCTAAACCCTAACTAGAAACTCTAACCCCAAACCCTAAACCGTAACCCCAAAATCGTAAACCCTAAACACAAATCCCTAGACCGAAAACTCTATAACCCTAAACCCTAAACCACGATCCTTTAACCCTAAACCCTAAGCCCTAAACCCCAAACCCTAAACCATAACCCCTAAAACCAAAACCCTAAAACCTTTAACCCTAAACCCTAAACCCGAAAACCTAAGACCCTAAACCCTATACCCTAACCGCTAAACCCTAAACCCTAAAATTTAAACCCTAAACCCTAAACCCTAAACCCTAAAACAAAAACCCAAAACACTAAATCATAAACCCTAAACCCTAAAACCTAAACTTTAAACCCAAAACACTAAACCCTAAACTCTAAACCCTAAACCCAAAACCCTAAAATCTAAACCCTAACCTAAACTCGTAAACCTTAAATCCTAAACCCTAAACCCTAAATAGTAAACCCTAAACCCAAACCCCAAACCCTAAACACTAAACCCTAAGCCCTAAACCCTGTATGCTAAAAACCCGAAACCCTAAACCCCAATGCCAAACCCTAAACCCAAACCCTAAACCCTAACACCCTAAACCCCAAACCCTAAACCCGAAACCTTAATCCCTAAACCCTAAACCTTAAACCCTAATCCCTAAACCCTAGACCCTAAAAACCCTAAACCGTAAATCCTAAACCCTAACCTGAAACCCTAACCCAAAACCCCAAACATTAACCACGAAACCCTAAACCCTAAACCCGAAACCCTAAACCCTAAACCCTATAACCCCAAACCCTAAACCCTAATCGCTAAACCCTAAACCCTAAGCCCCAAACCCCAAACCCTAAACCTTAAACCCTAAACCCAAAACCCTAAACCCCAAACCCTAAACCATAAACCGTAAACCCTAAACCCTAAACTCTAAACCCTAAACCCAAAACTATAAAACCTTGAACACTAAACCCTAAACCCTAAACCCTAAACCTGAAAACCTAAGCCCCTAAACCCTATACCCTAAACGCTAAACCCTAAACCCTAAAATTTAAACCCTAAAACCTAAACCCTAAACCCTAAACCCTAAACCCTAAACACTAAACCCTAAACCCTAAACCCTAAAACCAAAACCAAAAACACTAAACCCTAAACCCTAAACTTTAAACCCAAAACCCTAAACCCTAAACCCTAAACACTAAACCCTAAACCAAAAACCCTAAACCCAAAACCCTAACCCCAAATCCCAAACCCTAAACCCTAAACCTTATCCCCAAAACCCAAACCCTAAACCCTAAACCTTAGACCCTAAAAACCCTAAACCCTAAACCATAAAGCCTAAGGCCAAACCTTGGCCCCAAACCCTACCCTCAACTCTAAACCATATAACCCTAAACCCTAAACCCCAAACCCTAAAACCCTAAACCCAAAAAACCGAAACCCGACCCCGAAACACGAACCAGAAAACCAAAAAAAAAAACAACCAAAACCAAGGAAACACAAACAACATTGAAAAAATAAAACATAAAACCTTAAAAAACGAAAGCAAAAAAACAAAAACCACAAAACCAAAAAACAAGGAAAATAACCCTAAAACCCTTAAAACACAACAATGTGACCACTAAAACCAGAAAACCTAAAAACCCAAACTCTAAACACTAAACCCTAAACCTTAAACCCTAAACCCCAATCACAAACCCTAAACCCTAAACCCAAAACCCAAAACCCAAAACCCTAAACTGTAAACCCAAAACCCTAAAACCTACACCCAAAAACATAAATCCCTAAACCCTAAACTCTAAACACCAGACCTGGAACCCAGAACCCTAAACCCTAAATCCGAAACCTGAAAACCTAAACAACTAAACCCTAAACCCTAAACCCTAAACCCGAAACCCTAAACCTGAAACCCTAACACCTAAACACCTAAACCCTAAACACTAAACCCTAAACCCTAAACCCTAACCCTAAACCCTAAACCCTAAACCCGAAACCCTAAACCCTAAACCCTTAACACTAAAACTAAAACCCTTAACACTAAAACCAAAACCCTAAAACCCAATTCCAAACCCTAAACCCTAAACCCAATACCAAAAACCTAAACCCTAGACCCTAAACCCTAAAACCCTAAACCCTAAACCCTAAACCCTAAACCAAAAAACCTAAACCCTAAACCCTAAACCCTAAACACTAAACCCTAAACCCTGAGCCCTAAATACAAAACCCTAAACCAAAAACCCTAAACCCCAAACCCTAAAAACTAAACCCTAAGCCTTAACCCAAAGCCCAAAACCCTAAACCCTAAACACTAAACCATAGACCCAAAACCAAAAACCCTAAACCCTAAACCCTAAACCCTAAAACCCTAAACCATAAACCCTAAACCCTAAACCCTAAACCCAAAACCCTAAAAACCTATACCATATATCCTAGAGCCGAAACACAAACCCTAAACCCTAAACCCCACACCCCAAACCTAAAAACCTAAACCCTAAAACCTAAACCCTAAAGTATGAACCCTAAGCCCTAAACCCTAAACCCTAAACCTTAAACCCTAAACCTCAAACCCAAAACCCTAAACCCTAAACCTTAAATACTAAACCCAAAAACCTAATCCGTAAACCCTAGACACTAAAAACCCTAAATCCTAAACCCTAACCTGAAACTCTAAACCCAAACCCTAAACCGTAACCCCAAAATCGTAAACCCTAAACACAAATCCCTAAGCCTAAAACTCTATAACCCCAAACCCTAAACCTTGATCCCTTAACCCTAAAACCTAAGCCCTAAACCTGAAACCCTAAAACCTAAACACCTAAACCCTAAACACTAAACCCTAACCCTAAACCCAAACGTTTTAACCCTAACCCCTACCCGAACCAGAAAACCGAAACCCGAAACACGAAACCAAAACAACGATAAAAAACAGGAAAAAACCCCGAAAACGGAAAAAAAAAACGAAATAAACTGAAAAAAGAGAACCGAAACCCCAAAACCCACAAAACCGAACACAAAACCAAAAAACCAAAACCCGAAAACCGAGACCCGAAACAAGAAAAAGTGAAACCACCGAGACCCGAAAGAAGAAACCCGAAACCAAAACGCTGAAAAACCCAAAACCCGAGGGAAAAACGAACCACCGAAGCGCCAACCCAAAGCAAAAAACCCCGAAACTGCGAAACCCGAAACCCGTAAAACACTAAACCTTAGACCCAAAATCCAAATCACAAAAACCAAAACCAAAAACCGAAACCCCAAACCCTAAAAACCTATACCATAAATCCTAGACCCAAAATCAAAAACCCTAAACCCTAAACCCAAAAACCTAAACCCTGAAACCTAAACCATAAACCCTAAAGTATGAACCCTAAACCTTAAACCCTAAACCCAAAACCCAAAACCCAAAACCCTAAACCTTAAATACTAAACCCAAAACCCGAATCCGTAAACCCTAGACACTGAAAACCCTAAACCCTAAATCCTAAACCCTAACCTGGGACTCTAACCCCAAACCCAAAACCGTAACCCCAAAACCGTAAACCCCAAAGACAAATCCCTAAACCCAAAACTCTATAACCCTAAACCTGGATCCTTTAACCCTAAACCCTAAGCACTAAACCCCAAACCCTGAACCATAAACCCTAAAACAAGTAAATAAAAAAAGAAACCATAAACCCTAAACCAGAATCCTAATACAAAAACGGAAGACACCCGAAACACACAACCATAACAGATAAACACTAAAACATAAAAAATTTAAACCCTAAGACCTAAACCCTAAACCCGAAAAAAAAAAAACCCAAAACACTAAACCCTAAACCCTAAACTTTAAACCAAAAACCCAAAACCCTAAACTCTGACCCCTAAACCCATAACACTAAAATTTAAACCCTAAAACCTAAACTCGTAAACCCTAAACCATAAACCTTAAATCCTAAACCCTAAACCCTGAATAGTAAACCCTAAACCCAAACCCCAAACCCTAAACACTAAACCCTAAGCCTACCCTAGATGCTAAAAACCCGAAATCCTAAACCCTAAACCCAAACCATAAACCCTAAAACCCTAAACCCCAAACCCTAAACACAGAACCGGAAAGACCAAAAACGCCGAAAAGAGGAAAACGAAACCCGAAACCAGGGGGAATAAACAAAAACGCAACCCGAAAGGCCGAACCCTAAACCCCAAACCCAAAACCATAAGCCCTAAACCAAAAACCATAAGCCCTAAACCCTAAACCCTAGAACCCTATAACCCTAAACCCTAAACCCTAAACCCTAATTACAAACCCAAAACCCTAATCCCAAAACTGAAAACCCTAAACCCTAGACACTAAACCCTAAAACCCCGAAC
>NW_026651966.1:0-29001 GCF_029873635.1 Malania oleifera | reverse complement strand
TTCTCACCGTACTCTTGCGGAACGAATTGTTGCCTGTACTTCAAGGCATCGAGGACCGTGGATGGGCCATTGCTGACATCAAGGGTATCGACCCTTCCATTTGCACTCATAACATCTTCCTCGAAGGAGACGCTAAACCAGTTCGAGATGCACAAAGGAGGCTGAATCCAGCCATGAAACAGGTGGTAAAAAATGAAGTGCTAAAATTATTAGCTGCAGACATCATCTATCCAATCTCCGACAGCAAATGGGTAAGCCCAACACAGGTAGTTCCAAAAAAATCTAGTTTGACTGTCATTGAAAAGACTAATGGAGAATTGATCCCATCTAGGAAAGTAACGGGTTGGAGAATGTGCATTGATTATCGTAAATTGAATTCGGCTAGCCGAAAAGATTATTTCCCGTTACCTTTCCTATATCAGATATTAGAGAAAGTAGCTGGTAATTCTTTTTATTGTTTCTTGGATGGATTTTCTGGTTACTATCAAATTGCCGTAGCACCTGAGGACCAAGAGAAGACTACCTTCACTTGTCCCTTTGGCACCTTTGCTTTCCGCAGAATGCCATTCAGTCTATGCAATGCCCCTGCTACTTTCCAACGCTGTATGATGAGTATTTTCTCTGATATGTTAGATGATATGTGCGAAATTTTTATGGATGACTTTTCTGTGTTCGGTAAGTCTTTTGATTATTGTTTGACACATTTAATTGCGATTTTGAAAAGATGTGAGGAAAAGAATTTACTTCTAAACTGGGAAAAATGTCAATTTATGGTATGTAGTGGTTTAGTACTTGGACATTTAGTTTCTGAGCGTGGTATAGAAGTTGACAGGGCCAAGGTAGAGCTGATTTCTCAGTTACCTATCCCTAAGACAGTTTGGGATATTCGCTCCTTCCTTGGTCATGCCGGGTTCTATAGACGTTTTATTGAGGGTTTCAGTAGTATTGCTAAACCATTATGTACCTTGTTGCAAAATGAAACTGAATTTGTGTGGACTGATGATTGTCAACAGGCCTTTGAAACGCTAAGGCGACATTTGACTATTGCGCCTATCATGCAACCTCCTCGGTGGGACTTGCCGTTTGAGATCATGACCGATGCTAGTGACTATGCTCTTGGTGCTGTTCTAGGTCAACGAATTGATAACAAGCCGTCGGTTATTTATTATGCCAGTCGAACTTTAAATGATGCTCAGAGAAATTATACTACCATTGAGAAGGAACTGCTAGCTGTTGTTTTTGCTTTAGAAAAATTTCGTTCTTATGTCATTGGTGCACCTGTCATTATTTTTACTGACCACTCTGCTTTGAAATATTTATTAGCAAAGAAGGACGCCAAGCCCAGATTGATCAGGTGGATTCTACTCCTCCAGGAATTCGATATCACCATACGTGATAAAAAGGGCGTGGAAAATGTTGTAGCTGACCATCTTTCTCGGTTGCAGCTACTCAAGGTACTGGTGTCCCCTCCCTTGAATGACGAATTTCCTGATGAACGTCTCTTTGCTGTGTCACGCGCTCCATGGTTTGCCGACATTGTGAATTATCTCATCACCAACCGGATGCCAGACCATTGGCTAACCCAGGACAAGCGTAAGTTCCTAGCTGAGGTAAGACATTATTATTTTGATAATCCATACCTGTTCAAATATTGTTCTGACCAATTAGTGCGTAGATGTGTTCCAGATGATGAATTTAATTCTGTGATGCATTTTTGCCATGATGGGATATGTGGAAACCACTTTGCTGCTAAGAAAACTGTTTCAAAAATATTACAAAGTGGACTCTACTGGCCCACCATGTTTAAAGATGTTGAAAATTTTTGTAAAGCATGTGAGGCCTGTCAAAAATTAGGAAAAATTACTGCCAAGAATGAAATGCTTATGTCCCCCATATTGACTCTTGAGATTTTTGATTGTTGGGGTATTGATTTTATGGGACCTTTCCCCATTTCTTTTGGGCATTCTTACATTTTGGTCGCTGTGGACTATGTTTCTAAATGGGTGGAGGCAATACCTTGTCAAACCAATGACCACAAGGTTGTCATACGTTTTCTCAAAGAGTTATTTGCACGCTTTGGCATGCCCAAGGCAATCATTAGTGATGGAGGGTCCCATTTATGTAACAAACCTTTTGAAAAACTCATGCAAAAATATGGTGTAACCCACAAAGTCTCTGCCACTTACCACCCTCAGACCAATGGTCAAGCTGAATTGGCCAATAGAGAGATCAAAACGATACTTGAGAAAACCGTGCGTCCTAACCGTAAGGACTGGTCAGAAAAACTTGTTGACGCACTTTGGGCCTACCGAACAGCTTTCAAGACAAACTTAGGGATGTCTCCCAACAAGTTAGTATACGGTAAGGCATGTCATTTACCTGTTGAAATTCAGCATCGTACATTATGGGCTATCAAACAAATTAACCTTTCACTTGATGATGCCACAGGTTTAAGAAAATTGCAGTATGCGAGCTTGAAGAATCTCGAAGGGACGCTTATGATAATGCTCGTTTGGCTAAGGAGCGGATGAAGTTGTTACATGATAGGAACATTAAAGAAAAACAACTTTTTCCTTCTCAACAAGTGCTACTCTATGACTCCTGACTGCATGTGTTTCCTGGGAAATTGAAATCCCGATGGGGTGGTCCATATATTATTGAAAAAGTTCATTCTCATGGTGCAGTAGAGATTGTAAATCCAACGAATGGCACCCGTTTCATAGTCAATAGACAGCGCCTAAAGCCTTTCATGACCCCATTCGATGTCGACAAAGAGGTCTTGCTTCTGCAAGACCCTAGGGGAGTCCTCTGACCTTTCTATGCTACTGTTTTATTTTTATTTTTATTTTTATTTTTTTTCATTTATTTGTTTTAGTTGTGTTTTTTTCCTTTTCTTTCTTGTTTCGTTAGTCAGTAGTACTTTTCCATTAGTTGTTTACCGTGCACAATTTTATTTCCCCTGCGCTTTCACATTGAGGACAATGTCCACTTTAGTTGGGGGGGGTTGAGCATTCGCATGTGACACTGTGCACGTACACGTACTGAGTTTTTAAAAAAACAAAAAAAACAAAAAAAAAAAAACAAAAAGAGAGAGAAAGAAAGGAGGAGCACTGAAGGATTACATTGCATTATGCCATGCTTAACACTGTGTATACCCTTCACATACTTGCGTATAACTTAAGAATGACATACTTGAGTCAATCATGCGTAGTTTTCTCTTTATATGATCTTATGACTCCATGAAGAATCGATTGGTAATACATTCGTGTTAATTTAACTATATAATTTCCTGTATTTACACGGCATCTCACGAGGCTGAATAAGCACATTCACGTGATTCATTGCACTTAGGGTTTCTGTGAGCATTGAGAGAGCACCCGTGGAGACTATGACACCTTGTGAGATATCCTTGAGCTATTTATCGTCCTTTTGAGTGTTAATATCAAATCAGAGTTCATAGAACTCAATTCTCTTTTTCTGGATGATTCCTTTGTACACTAGTCTTTATTTTTGATTTGCTTGCCTAGAGGTGACACCTAGTGGGGAGATAAAAACCTAGGTTATGTAGCCTACTCAAGATGTGAAGGCTGAGCCACCCCTAGAGATAGACTTAATTCATGAACTTCTATTCGAGCTCAATTCCCATTGATGGTATGAAGATTACAAAAGAAGTGTTATGATTGTCCTAATTGATCAAGAAAAGACAGAAAATGAAGAATAAGTAAAATAAAGAATAAGCAATACACATGCGAATGAAATGAAATGTCAATGCCGGCCCAAATACATATCACAAAAAGTCAAGGATGACACATATTTTCCACGTATGAAGATTCTTCAACTGGTTAATGCCTCAAATGTATTCACGACAAGTTTGTGAATGAGTTGATCTAGGGTGGTCTCGGTTGGATATGGCGAGTAGGTGAGAAGATGCTAGGGTGAAGGACCCGACACCTCATAGATAGGCTAGATTCTTTCCAGACTAGTCCACTCCATATACTTAGCGTTGTTCCTTTTAATATGTGGGATGTTTGATCGCGACACTCCTCCTCACATATGATGAGTGAACCCATTTTCTTTGAGTGTTCTTGAGGGTATACCAGTTAGGCCAAGTCAAAGCGACCGTTCTGTAGGTGTCCACTGGCGTCCTAGGTGTACTGAGTCACACATCACACACACCTCGAGAGTTTACCTGTTTATACTAGAACTTATATGATTGCATTAACTCTGAATGTGCCACTGATTAACTTTATGTGAGTATACAGCTTTCAAATCACATATAAATGATGAAACTTGCATGAGTGACGTGCTTTGGAGTCGTGTGTATTGAATATGAACGAGCTTGTGTGAAATTCAGTAGTATTCTTGTATGTGAAGTGGTATAGTTATATCACATGTGCATTGATTTCATGATTACTGGAGTATGTAGTTGTAGACACCACCCTGAGATTCATTCACGTCATTTGCTAGAGACTAGCAAAACGTTAGTTGGGGGGTGTGATTACGCACCGAAACTGCGTAATTGGGCATCTTAACTTGGGCTTTACGGTTTATATTTTAATTAAATGTCCAAAATTGTCCAATATTTTAATAAAGTACCAAAATTATCATTCTTGAACTTTATTGCACTATTTATGAAGTTTTGGTAATTTTTTGTCGTAGGAAAATTCCCGGGAACCAAAACCGATACCTATTCGTATTTCGTGTATAACTTTTCCATCTGAGCTCCAATCTAGACGATTCAAATTTTTGGAGAAAGAGGAAAGGATTATCTATAACTTTTGTGTTTTGAGTTTTGTGATATACGGGCTCTAGAAGAGCAGAACTTGCAATGAACAGAGAATAAAAAAATATAATAATTCGGGTCCTCTAAATGGGTCAAATCTCTAATCCGGGTCTAGGGCTTTCTTCCATAATCTCTATTTATTCTTCTCTTCCCCTCTTTCCTAGTGGGTGCCCTGCGCACCAAACGCTCCTCTGTTCTTCTTCTTCTTCTTCTCCTTCTTCTTCTTCTTCTTCTTCTTCTCTTCTCCTTACTTTTCTTTGCTGTTCCTGTCTTCTCTTTTGGTATTTCTTTTAGCCTTTCTATCTTCCATTATTTCTCTTCTTCTTTTTCCTCTTTCTTCTTCTCCTTTCCCTTCTCTTTCCTCCTCTATTTTCCTTGAATTCCCTCTGCCTAGCACAGCCGTGGCAGCCCCTGTTTCAGGAGCCCTTCTCGGCCAACCTCCTGCTGTCCACACCAACACAGCACTGCTGCATCCAGCCCAGCTCTTAGCGGCTCTCCTCTTCAGCAACCACAGCAGCCCCTTGCTGCCACGCACCACACACAGCAGCAGCAGCCGCGGCTTCACCAGCAGATACAACACCGAAGCCACAGCAACCCGTGAGCATCCAACACCCGAGCCACCAGCCTTCATCACTGCCAGCAGACTCCCAAGGCCAACACCAGCAGAGCAGCTGCCACGGCCAGTTTCCACAGCAGACCCAAGAGCACCAATCCAGCACAGCAGCTGCAACACAGCCGCAACCACCCTCTGTTTTACTCTCTCTCTCTCTCCTTCTCTATTCTTTTCTTTTACTTTATTATATTTGGATATTATGTTTTTGGTTTTCTTTTTGAAGCTTAAGTAATCTAGACTTAATTGCTTATTTAGTATTATTCAAGTGACTATTGTTTTTTTTTTATTGAAGTATAGGGAAAGATGTAATTTTAAATTGCTGCAACTTGGTTATTTATTTAGTGATAGATTTAATTAATGCTTTAGTTTATTTAATTAATCTAGTGAAGTTTGGTTCAGTTCTAGTATAAAATAAAAAAAATAAAAAAATAACATACAAAGTTCGTGTTTTTATTGTGTCCCATTATCGTTTAAGTTGATTGATAATTTATTTCGCGTTCTTGATTCGTGTTTAAAGTTCAGTTTTTAGTCTGTGTTTGAATCTGATTGAGTGTCCATTCCTGCGTATTTTAATTCCTTATTTGTAGTTGCCATCTTTAATAACGCGTGTTTAGGTATTTCTTTGAGTAGCTTAGGGTTTCCTTTATTGTTATTTAATTCCGTGCATGCTAGTTTTAGGACTTTAATTTGTGTTTTCATTTAAGTCTCCACAATCTTGAGAATCCCCGAATCTGAACTGAGTTCAGTACCTTTTTAATTTCGATTGGAAGAACGTAAAATCTGAAATTAAAACACATTCCCTGAGGAGACAATCTAGCCCTTGGGCTTAATATTACACTACAGAACTCCTATACTTGGGATAGCTTCCGAGCTGCTCATTTTTCGAGTGAGTCAGTCGACGAATCCCGCAGTATAAATAGGGTTAAACGTGATTTTTCACTTTGCTTTCCTGCGCAGAATCTCTCTCTCTCTTTCATCCTTCGGTTCTCCCCCCTTCTCTTTTCGATTTCGAGCTGGATTTCCGCCAGTTCGAGGATTTATTGCGACCACGACGCTCCTAGGTAAGTTCTCTGCAAATCTACAGGAGTGGATCGTCGGCGAGGCTGAGTTGGAAACCATCCCAAATCCAGGGTAAAGCTTTCTACTCAATATTTGTTTGTTGACAGTTGTAGAAAGAGTTGTACGCGTAGAAATACTGAACTTTAGTTCTGGGAAATTTTGTTTTTAGGGTGTTGAACAGGGAACCCTGCAGGTGTAGGAGTGTTTGATTTAGAGGCTTTTCAAGACTCAAGTAAGGAGATAAACTAAGCTAGTATTTTATGAAAAATATGTATATTATTATAGCATTTGATTTTAGGAAATAAATATATTTATATTTGATTTATATTTGAGAAAATACTATTGAAAATGAAGGTATGTTAAATATGCGAAAACTTGTTAGTGTGGTATGAGTAGAAATTGTTATGAAATGCTATTTTCTGGGAATGTGTTAGTGATATGGATTTTATAACGGAAACCGGCGTATGGGCCAAGACTTTTATATTTGTTTGCCAGCGTACGGGCCGAGCTATGTGTATGATTTGTCGGCGTACGAGCCGAGCTATGGATATGATTTGCCAACGCATGGGCTGTGCTCTGGAAATGATTTACCGGTGTATAGGCCGAGCTATGGAAATGATTTGTCAGCATACGGGCTGTGCTATGATATGATTTGTTGGCGTACAGGGCGAGCTATGGTAAAATGTGAAATACCGGCGTACGGGCCGATGATTTTCATGATATACGTATATATGCAAAATGATATGATTGATTTGATAAATAATGATATGAAATATCCATGTATCACAGTTTTAGTATATGTTATATGGTATCAGAACTTGGTTGGCTTGGTCTAGGCTAGCACTTGCATGGTACCGTTGCTATGTGTCCATGGTCATCATGATCATGATATTTGTGTTAACGCCATTGTACAGAGTGGTGTAAGATTGGATGGTCGATGTGGTTTTAAGAAGTGTGTGAGTGCCCCTGGTGTACGGACCAAGTCCGGCAAACCCATTAGACTTATAGACTGTACTTTTGACTTGGCAGTGGTCAGCCAACCATTGTCAGGTCTCTCCTTCGGGCCACACAACCCAGTCATGTGGGGGAAATACATGACAACAACCAGCTAACCTACTAGGAATGTTTTGTATTATTATTATATGAGATGATATATGTTTATGAAAATGTAGTACGTTCTGCCATGTTTCGATGATATATATGTTTTCCCAGATTTAACACAACAGTTTACTGAATATGTTTTGTATGGTATATGTATAACACGTAATACTCATGTTGCCACACGCTAGTATTAGTTTATTTCCCTTACTGAGAGGTATCTCATCCCGGGAGCAGGTAAAGTCCCGCTGATCTAGTACAGTCGATCTGCTTTTCCAGAAGGGTAAGTGTCTTGATAGGGTCGGATGTATTTTGTGGAAATGGCCCTAAGACATCTTTTGGTTTGTGTATGGTGTACATATATATACAGTGATTGTAGTAACTTTGGTATTGTGATGTATGGTATAACGAGATATATATGATTATATGTTTCCTATTACTTAGGCTTCTATTATATGTTCTGATGTATCCCTAGTACCTATGGGTCCAGGTGGATTATGATCTGCAGAGTTTTGTGATATTGCATTTATATTATAAAAGAAAAAAATGTGGAAATTAAGTAAGTCGTCACAGTTTGGTGTCAAAGCCTAGGTTGCTAAGTTCTGTAGACTTTAGAATGCAGCGGAAACAATACAAGAGTATAGGAAATGATTTGAGGTTTTGTTCTACAGTCTAGAGGCAGGACTTCTGTTATAGTTTCTATGTTTTTCCTAGGGTGTTGATTTTAGGAAAACCATACTAAGCTATTGTCGAGTTATGTTCCTAAAATGTAGGACTGGGGATTAGAAATAAGTTGAGAGTATTGAGATAAGTGGCTAGGTTAAGCAGGTAAATTATAAGGATAGGATTTTTAAGTTATGTTTGTTGTTTTCAGGATGGATCTGGGAGGAAGTAGTGCCAATGCGAGTGATAGTGATGGAGCAGCGCCATACAGTGCAGCTGGGACCAATTTTGACACAGTACTATGTAGCATGGCTCAATAGGTTATGGCTGAGATCACTAGGAGCTTGAGGGAGTAGAGTGGTCCATCTGCAAGCCATGAGTGCACTATAGAAAAGTTTACAAAGATGAATCCTTCGGTATTCTTAGAGGGAGTCGATCCTGCAGCCGTTGAGAACTGGATGTAGGAGACCGAGAAAGTCTTGGCTGTATTGCAGTGTACTAAGGAACAGAGGGTCCTCTTTGCCACCTATAGACTGACAAGAGAGGCCGAGAGGTGGTGGACTGCAGTGAGACTACTGGAGCAGCAGAGGGTGACTCTGATAGCCATGACATAGGACCGATTTAAGGAGTTGTTCTTTGATAGATATTTTCTAGCTACTATCAGGGAGGCTAAAGTAGAAGAGTTCCTGAGTCTGAAGCAGGGACAACTATCTGTCCAACAGTATGCGGCACGTTTCATCGAGCTCTCTCGTTTCGCCCCATATATTGTTCCTGATGAAGTGAAGAAGGCGAGGCAGTTTGAGAGAGGCTTGAGGCAGAGTATAGTCAAGTAGGTGGTGGTGCTACGGATCCAGGACTTCGCTGAGTTAGTCAATAGGTCAGCCTTAGCAGAGATTGGTGAGCGTCTCGATGCAGAGGAGCTGGGACAGAGGAAGAGATCTGCATGTACGGGTTATCAGCAGGGTCCTAGATAGAATTAGTGGAGGAGAGGTAATCATGGTAGAGGGCGGAGGCAGGAGACGGGAGGAAGCGAGGTGCAGGCAGGGCAGGATCCTCCAATCTGTCAGACTTGTGGTCGGAGACAATAGGGTGAGTGTCGAGTAGGAGGGGTGGTGTGCTATTGCTGCTGTAGATCGGGGCATATTGTTTGAGACTGTCCTACCCCACGAGATGCAGTTCCAATTCCCAGACCATACTGGGGAGGTTATCAGGCACCATATGGGGCTAGCAGAGGAATACGGCTCCAGCTAGGGTGTTTACTTTAACGCCGGGTGAGGCTGAGATGGAAGGTGACGTGGTGATAGGTATGGTTATTATGTTTTATTTTAAAGTTATTGCATTATTTGATTCAGGAGCTACACACTCGTTCGTGTCTTCGGGGTGTGTTAAATTATGTGGGGCTGAAACACAACCATTAGATGTAGAATTGTTAGTGTCTACACCGACTGGATCGGTAGTGAGATGTAGTAAGGTACTCCGGAATTGTTCAGTTGATATTCAAGGGAAAATATTATTTGCTGATCTGATAGTGCTGGACATACACGTGTTTGATGTTATATTTGGCATGGATTGACTAACAGCTAATTTTGCTAGCATAGATTGGCGAGCACGAGAAGTGATATTCAGACCTCCGGGACGAGTGGAATTCAAGTTTGTAGGATCGCAAATGCAATCCCCACCTCAGCTAGTTTCATCTATCCAGGCTAGGAGACTACTGCTGAATGGTTTTCAGGGGTTTATGATAGTTGTGAAGGAGATGTCAGAGAATGAATTGAAACTTGCTAGCACGCCTGTATTAAAAGAATTTACAGAGGTTTCCCCAGATGAGTTACCAGGCTTGCCACCCACTCGTGAGGTAGATTTCCCTATTGATCTACTTCCAGGTACAGTGCTGATTTCTAGAGTACCGTACCGGATGGCGCCAGCGGAGTTAGCAGAGTTGAAGAATTAGTTACAAGATCTGCTTGATAAGGGCTTCATACGACCCAGTGTATCTCTGTGGGGAGCTCTAGTTTTATTTGTAAAGAAGAAAGAAGGGTCTATGAGGATGTGTATAGATTATAGGGAGATTAATTAAGTGACAATTAAGAACAAGTATCCTCTACCCCGTATCGATAATTTGTTTGACCAGCTCCAGGGTACACGGGTGTATTCAAAGATTGACCGTAGATCCGGTTATCATCAAGTGAAAGTGAAAGCAGAAGACGTCTCAAAGACGACCTTCAGTATTTATGGACTTGATGAATAGAGTCTTCCACCAATACCTAGACTAGTTTGTTGTTATTTTTATTGATGATGTACTGGTCTATTCAAGGAGCTATGAAGAGCATGAGACGTACTTGAGACAGGTTCTGCAGATGCTTCGGGAAAATAAGTTGTACGCCAAGTTCAGTAAATGTGAATTCTAGCTTGAGAAGGTCGTGTTCTTGGGGCATGTTGTATCTGGGGACGGTATTTCTATGGATCTTAGTGAGGTTGAGGCTATAGTGAATTGAGCTACACTGAGGAATGTCCAGGAGATCAGGAGTTTGTTGGGGCTAGCTGGGTATTACCGTCGTTTTGTAGTGGGATTCTCAGCATTATGAAGGCCTTTGACATGACTAACTAAGAAGAATGTCATATTTGAATGGGACGACAGGTGTGAAGAAAGTTTTCAAGAACTGGAGCAAAGATTAGTCACAACACTAGTATTGGTCATCCCGTCAGGGGTGAGGGGTATGTCATTTACAGTGATGCGTCCTTGAAGGGACTTGACTGTGTATTGATGCAGCATGGCAGGGTAGTGGTGTATGCTTCCAGACAATTGAAAGAATATGAAAAGAACTACCCTACCCATGATCTTGAGTTGCCTGCAGTTATACATGCATTGAAGATTTGGAGGCAATATCTGTATGGCAAGCGGTGTGAGATCTTTTCTGACCACAAGAGTTTGAAGTACTTTTTCACTCAAAAGGAACTGAATATGAGGCAAAGAAGGTGGTTGGAGTTAATTAAAGAATTTCATTGTACCATTAGTTATCACCTAGGGAAAGCAAATGTGGTAGCTGATGCATTGAGTAGGAAGTCCAGGGAATCAATGTTGGTGACTATGGAGATCCAGTATCCGATCATGATGGATCTGGAGACACTCGACATAGAGTTGGTAGAAAGTGGTCCTCCAGTGTGTATTTCTAGCCTAGTAGTACAGCCTACTCTGCAAGAACAAATTAAAGCCGCTCAGAAAGCAGACCCAAAATTAGCAGAGGTGATGGACAGAGTGCAGAGTGGTCAAGGGGAGGAATTTAGTGTTGAAGACGATGAAGCTTTGTGGTTCCATACCAGATTATATGTTCCTGCTAATGTGGATATTAGGAGGACCATTCTAGAGGGGGCTCACAGATCTTGTATACAGTTCATCCTGGAAGTACGAAGATGTATAGGGATCTATGAGAGTCGTATTGGTGGAGTGGTATGAAGAGAGAGATTGCTGAGTATGTGGCGCAGTATCTGACGTGCCAGTAGGTAAAAGCTGAGCACCAGAGGCCGACAGGGCAGTTGCAGCCATTATTTATTCCAGAGTAGAAGTGGGATCATATATCCATGGACTTCGTGTTAGGACTGCCGATGGTGTTACATGGCTAGAATGTCATCTAGGTAATTGTTGATCGTTTGACTACGACTGCCCACTTTTTACCTATTAAGATCAGCTGCTCCCTTCACCGTTTAGCAGAGATCTACATTCAGGAGATAGTTCGTTCTCATGGGGTGCCAGTATCGATTGTGTCAGATCGAGACCCGCATTTTACATCACGTTTTTGGAAGAGCTTGCATGAAACTTTATGGTCTCAGTTATCGTTTAGCACGACATTCCATCCTCAGTCGGATGGGCAGACTGAGAGGATGATACAGACATTAGAGGATATGCTCTGAGTGTGCGTATTGGATTTTGGGGGTAGTTGGACTCAATTCATGCCATTGATAGAATTTGCGTATAATAATAGTTATCAGACCAGCATTGGCATGGCACCATTTGAGGCCCTATATGGCAAGAGATGTCATTCTCCTTTATTTTGGGATGAGATGGGTGAGCGGCGAGTAGTGGGGCCAGAGCTTGTACAGCAAGCTCGTGATAAGGTTCGGATTATCAGAGATAGGATCGGTGTAGCTCAGAGCCAATAGAAAAGTTATGCTAATAATCACCGCAGGAATCTGGAATTTGATGTGGGTAATCATGTGTTTTTGAAGATAGGTCCATTGAATGGGGTTATGCGATTTGGGAAGAAGGGTAAACTTAGTCTTAGGTTTATTGGTCCATTTGAGATTCTAGATAAAGTGGGACCGGTAGCCTATAGGCTAGCTTTGCCACCTGTGTTTTCCAGGATCCACGATGTATTCCATGTTGCTATGTTGACGAAATACGTCCCAGATCCTTCTCATATCATCAGTTATAATGAATTAGAGTTCAGTGATTCACTAGTGTATGAGGAGGTACCAGTACATATTATAAATAGGAAAGTACAGAAGTTACATAACAAGGAGATTCCTCAGGTAAAATTTTTGTGGAGGAATCATACAATTAAAGAGGCTTCTTGGGAATCCAAGGAATAGATGAAGCAGAAGTATCTGCACCTATTCCAAGGAGTCTAAATAGGTAAAATGTAAGTAGTAAGGTAGTATTTCTTTTACAGGTACCTGTAATGGTTTAATTAGTGTAGCATTTTAGTGTTGGGATAATTTTTCTTTTGTATATGTAATGTCCCAGGACTCGGAATAAGTAGACCCTTTTCTTATTAAGGGATGATAAGTTACGTGAATAGTAAATTTCGAGGACGAAATTTTATGAGGGGAGAATGTAACGACACGAAGAATAATGGTATTTAAATAATAAAAAGAAAGGGAATTGGAAACAGGGACAGAAGGAGTCGACAAACGCAAAGTCGACAAATTTGCATTTTGGATGGGATAATCCCGAGGAATTTTTCAGCTCCTCATCAATGAACACTGGGGACTCGTCGACGAGGGAATAAGAGGAGCTCGTCGACGAGAAGATACCGAGAGAGGGTTTGTGGAAACCTGACATTCGCCGATGAGGGTTGAAGTTCATCGACGAACTTTCTACAGGACTCCTCGACGAGGTGACGTGGCTCGTCAATGAATCCCGTAGTATAAATAGGGTTAAACGTGAATTTTTACTTCATTTTCCTACGCAGAATCTCTCTCTCTCTCTCTCTCATTCTTTGGTTCTTCCCCCTTCTGTCTACGATTTCGGGCTGAATTTTCGCCTGTTTGAGGATCTGAACCCACCAGGACGGACCTCGGAAAGTTCTCTACAAATTTGCCAGAGCAGATCGTCGGTGGGGCTGAGTTGGAAATCATCCCAAATCCAGGGTAAGGCTTTCTACTCAATATTTGGCTTTTTGAAAGTTGTAGAAAGCGTTGTATATGTAGAAATACTGAACTTTAGTTTTGAGAAATTTCATTTACAGGGTGTTGAACAAAGGAACCCTGCGGGTGCAATAGTGTTTGATTTAGGGGCTTTTCAGGACTCAAGTAAGGGGATAAACTAAGCTAGTATTTTATGAAAAATACGTATATTATTATAGCATTTGATTTCAGGAAATTAATATATTTATATATGATTTATATTTGGGAAAGTACTATTGAAAATGAAGGTATGTTAAATATGCGAAAACCTGTTAGTGTGACATGAGTAGAAATTGTTATGAAATGTTGTTTTCTGGGAATGTGCTAGTGATATGGATTTTGTAACGAAAAACTGGCGTACGGGAATTTTTATATTTGTTTGCCGGCGTACGGGCTGAGCTTTGTGTATGATTTGCCGACGTACGGGCTGAGCTATGGATATGATTTGCCAACGTATAGGCTGTGCTATGGAAATGATTTGCCCGCGTACAGGTCGAGCTATGGAAATGATTTGTCAGCATACAGGCTGTGCTATGATATGATTTTCCAGTGTGAAATACCGACGTACGGGCCGATAATTTTCATGATATACGTATATATGCAAAATGATATGATTGATTTGATAATTAATGATATGAAATATCCATGTATCATAGTTTCAATATATTTTATATAGTATCAGAACCTAGTTGGCTTGGTCTAGGCTAGCACTTGCACGGTACCATTGCTATGTGTCCATGGTCATCATGATCATGATATTTGTGTTAATGCCGCTGTACGGAGTGGTGTGAGATTGGATGGTCGATTTTGTTTTAAGAAGTGTATGATCACCCCTGGTATACGAACCAGGTTTGGCAGACCCATCAGACTTACACACCGTACTTTTGACTTGACAGTGGTCGGCCAACCATTGTTAGCTCCCACCTTCGGGCCACACAACCCAGTCATGTGGGGTAATACATGACAACAGGCAGCTAACCTACTAGGAATGTTTTGTATTATTATTATATGAGATGATATATATTTATGAAAATATGGTACGTTCTGCCATGTTTCGATGATATATATGTTTTCCCAGATTTGATATAATAGTTCACTAAATATGTTTTGTATGGTATATGTATAATAAGGAATACTCATGTTGCCACACACTAATATTTGTTTATTTCCCTTATTGATAGGTGTCTCATCTCGAATTTTATAAACATTTCAGGAGCCCCTGATAGGAGAGCGGGTAAAGCCTCGCTGTTCTAGTATGGTCGATCTGCCCTTCCAGAAGGGTAAGTGTCTTGATAGGGTCAGATGTATTTTTTGGAAATGGCCCTAAGACATCTTTTGAGTTGTGTATGGTGTACATATATATATACAGTGATTGTAGTAACTCTGGCATTGTGATGTATAGTATAATAAGATGTATATGATTATATGTTTCCTGCTACTTAGGCTTCTGCTATATGTTCTGATGTATCCCTGATACCCACGGGTCCAGGTGGATTATGATCTGCGGAATATTATGATATTACATTTATATTATAAAAATAAATATGGAAATTAAGCAGGTCGTCACAGTTTAGGTTTAGGGATTTTGGATTTAGGGTTTAAGGTTTTTGGTTTTGGATTTTTGGTTTAGGGTTTAGGGTTTAGGGTCTGTCAAACTTTAAAGTTTATAGGAAAATGAGGCAGGCATAACTTGTTCGTTTGAACTCCAATTTGGGCGATTTTTTTCTTTTTGGGGTAGTAGAAAATTTCTGAAGGGATGGTTTGATTGGTTTCCAATTTTGGAGTCGGCTCGGGGTTATGGTTTATGATTTAGTTTTTCAGGTTTTAGGTTTAGGGTTTAAGGTTTAAGGGTTGTGCTTTACGGTTTAGTTTTTAGGGTTTTAG
The DNA here is from genome assembly GCF_029873635.1 of Malania oleifera. Taxonomy (NCBI): domain Eukaryota; kingdom Viridiplantae; phylum Streptophyta; class Magnoliopsida; order Santalales; family Ximeniaceae; genus Malania; species Malania oleifera. Next base: position 13,498 of record NW_026651966.1, on the reverse strand, counting down.
GTTTAGGGATTAAAGTTTAAGGTTTGCGGTTTACGGTTTATGGTTTTAGGGTTTAAGCTTTAGGGTTTAGAGTTTAGGGTTTAAGGTTTAGGGTTTAAGGTTTAGGGTTTAGGGTTTTGGGTTTAGGGTTTAGGGTTTTGGGTTTTGGGTTTAGGGTTTAGGGTTAGGGTTTAGGGTTTAGGGTTAGGGCTTAAGGTTTAGGGTTTAAGGTTTTGGGTCTAGGGTCAAGGTTTTCTGTTTTAGCGTTTTTGGTTTAGGGTTTAGGGTTTAAAGTTTCAGTGTTTTGGGTTTAGGGTTTTAGGGTTTTAGGGTTTAGGGTTTAAGGTTTAGGGTGTAGGGTTTAGGATTTAGGGTTTAGGGTTTTGAGTTTAAGGTTTAGGGTTTATGGTTTAGGGTTTCAACTGTTTAGGGTTTAGCGTTTATAGTTTAGGGTTTGGGGTTTAGGGTTTACGATTTAGGTTTAGGGTTTAGGGTTTTAGGGTTTAGGGTTTAGGGTTCAGGGTCAAGGGTTTAGGGTTTAGGGTTTAGGGCTTAGGGTTTATTGTTTAGGGTCTAGGGTTTAGGGTTTGTGGTTTTGGGTTTAGGATTTATGGTTAAGGAATTAAGGTTTAGGGATTAGGGTTTTGGGTTTAGGGTTTCAAGTTTAGGAATTTAGGTTCAGGGTTTAGTGTTTAGCACTTAAGGTTTAGGGTTCAGGGATTAGGGTTTAGGGTTTACAGTTTTGGGTTTGGGGTTTAGGGTTTTGGGTCTACGGTTTAGCGTTTAGGGTTTAGGGTTTAGAGTTAAGGTTATATGGTTTAGGGTCTAAGGTTTAGGGTTTAGGGTTTATTGTTTAGGGCGTTGTTTTAGGGTTTGGGGTTTAGGATTTTTAGTTTAGGGTTTAGGGTTAAGGGTTTCGAGTTTAGGGTTTGGGGTTTAGGGTTTAGTGTTTAGGGTTTAGGGTTTATGGTGTTTAGGGTTTTGGGTTTTGGGTTTTGGGTTTTGGGTTTAGGTTTTAGGGTTTAGGTCTAGGGTTTGGGGTTTAGTGTTCAGGGTCAAGGGTTTAGGGTTTAGGGTTTAGGGTTTAAGGTTTCGGGTAAAGGATTTAGGGTTCAGGGTTTAGTGTTTAGCATTTAGGGTTTAGGGTTTAGGGTTTAGGGTTTAGAGTTTAGGGTTTTGGGTTTAAAGTTTTGGGTCTATGGTTTAGGGTTGTGGGTTCAGGGTTTAGGGTTTAGGTTGTGGTTCCGGGTCTAAGGTTTAATGTTTAGGGTTTATTATTCAAGGTCTTTGGTTTAGGGTTTGGGGTTTTGGGTTTAGGATTTAGGGCCTAAGGTTTAGGGTTTAGGGTTTAGGGTTTGAGGTTTATGTTTTATGGTTAGGGTTTAGGGTTTTAGAGTTTAGGGTTTAGTGTTTAGGGTTATAGGTGTTAGGGTTTTTGGTTTAGAGTTTAGGGTCTAGGGTTAGGGTTTAGGGTTTAGCGTTTTCTGTTTTTAGGTTTTCGGTTTACGGTTTAAGCCTTAGATTTTTTGGGTTTACGATTTGGGGTTTTAAGGTTTAGGGTTTTGGGTTTTGGGTTTCGGGTTTAGGGTTTAGGGTTTATGGTTAGGGTTTTGGGTTTAGGGTTTAGGGTTTCTAGTGTTTAGGTTTTAGGGTTAAGTGTTTCAGGTTTAGGGTTTAGGGTTTAGGGTTTAGAGTTTAGGATGTGGGGTTTAGGCTTAGGGGTTAGGGTTTAAGGTTTAGAGTTTAGGTTTTTTAGGGTTTTGGGTTTAGAGGTTAGGGTTTAGGGTTTTGGATTTGGGGTTAGGGCTTAGGGTTTAGGGTTTTGATTTTAGGGTTTCAGGCTTGGGATTTAGGGTTTTGGGTTTAGTGTTTAGTGCTTAGAGTTAGGGTTTAGGGTTTAGGGTTTAGGCTTTAGGATTTAGGGCTTAGGGTTAGTAGTTAGGGCTTAGGGTTTAGGGTTTTTAGGGTTTCGGGTTTAGGGTTTAGGGTTTAGTGTTTGGGGTTTAGTTTCTCGGGTAAGTGTTTAGGTTTTAGTGTTGAGGGCTATAGGTTTTAGGGTTTAGGGTTTTCGATTTAGGGTTTAGGGTTTAGGGTCTAGGGTTAGTGTTTAGGGTTTAGGGTTTTGTGTTTGGGGTTTAGGGTTTAGATTTTAGGGTTTTGGGTTATGGGTTTAGGATTTAGGGTTTAGGGTTTAGGGTTAAGGGTTTGAGGTTTAGGATTTAGGGTTTTGGGTTTAGTGTTTTGGATTTAGGGTTAGGGTTAGGGTTAGGGTTGGGGTTTAGGGTTTAGGTTTTAGGGTTTAGGGTTTAGGTTTTAGGGTGTGGGGTTTAGGGTTTTTGGGTTTTGGGTTTAGTGTTTAGGGTTTAGGGTTTAGGGTTTAGGGTTTTGGGTTTGGGGTTTAGGGTTTAGGGTTTAGGATTTAGGGTTTAGTGTTTAGGGTTTAGGGTTTAGGGTTTTGGGTTTTGGGTTTTGGATTCAGGGTTTAGGGTTTATGGTTTTGGTTTTAGGGTTCAGGTCTAGGGTTTTGGGTTTAGTGTTTTGGGTCAAGGGTTTAGGGTTTAGGGCTTAGGGTTTTTTGTTTAGAGTATAGGGATTAGCGTTTATGGTTTTGTGTTTAGGGTTTATGATTTAGGAATTAAGGTTTAGGGTTTAGGGTGTCGAGTTTATGGTTTAGGGTTCAGGGTTTAGTGTTTAGCATTTAAGGTTTAGGGTTTAGGGTTTAGGGTTTAGGGTTTAGAGTTTAGAGTTTAAGGTTTTGGGTTTAGGGTTTTGGGTATACGATTTAGGATTGTGGGTTTAGGGTTTAGGTTTTGTGGTTCAGGGTCTAAGGTTTAGGGTTTAGAGTTTATTACTTGGGGTCTTTGTTTTAGGGTTTGGGGTTTTGGGTTTAGGTTTAGGTTTTAGGATTTATCCTTTAGGGTTTAGGGTTAATGGTTTTAAGTTTAGGGGTTGGGATTTACAGTTTTGTGTTTATGGTTTAGGGTTTAGGGCTTAGGGTTTATGGTTTTGGGTTTTGGGTTTTGGGTTTTTGGTTTAGGGTTTAGGGTTTAGGGTTTATGGTTTTGGGTTTTGGGTTTAGGGTTTAGGATTTATTGTTTAGGGTCTTTAGTTTAGGGTTTGAGGTTTTGGGTTTAGTGTTTAGGGTTTAGGATTTAAGGTTTAGGGTTTAGGGTTTAGGGTTTCGGGCTTAGGGTTTAGGGTTTAGGGTTTAGGGTTTAGTGTTTAAGGTTTAGGGTTTAGGGTTTAGGGTTTAGGGTTTAGGGTTTAGGGTGTGGGGTTTAGGGTTAGGGGTTAGGGTTTAGGGGTTAGGGTTTAGGCTTTTTGGGGTTTAGGGTTTGGAGGTTAGGGTTTAGGGTTTAGGATTTAGGGTTAGGGTTTAGGGTTTTTGGATTTAGGGTTTAGGGTTTTGGGTTTAGGGTTTGGGGTTTAGAGTTTAGGGTTTAGTGTTTAGTGCTTAGGGTTAGGGTTTAGGGTTTAGGGTTTTGTGTTTTGGGTTTTGTGTTTAGGATTTAGGGCTTAGGGTTAGCAGTTAGTGTTTAGGGTTTATGGTTTAGGGTTTAGGGTGTAGGTTTTAGGGTCAGGGTCTAGGGTTTTAGTGTTTATGGTTTTAGTGTTTTGGGTTTAATGTTTAGGGTTTTAGGTTTTGGGGTTTTGGTTTTTGGTTTTGGGGTTCAGGGTTTAGGGTTTAGGGTCTAGGGTTAGGGTATAGTGTTTAGGGTTTTCTGTTTTACGATTTTTTGTTTACGGTTTAGAGCTTATAGTTTTAGGGTTTAGGATTTAGGGTTTTAAGGTTTAGGGTTTTGGGTTTTGGGTTTAGGATTGAGGGTTTAGGGTTTAGTGTTTTGGGTTTAGGATTTAGCATTTGTGGTTAGGGTTTAGGGTTTAGGGTTTAGGTTTTCTAATGTTTAGGGTTTAGGGTTTAGGTTTTGGGGTTTAGGCTTTAGGCTTTAGGGTTTAGAATTTAGGGTTTAGGGTTTAGGGTTTAGAGCTTTGGGTTTATTGTTTAGGGTCTAGGGTTTTGGGGTTGTGGTTTTGGGTTTAGGGTTTAGGGTTTAGAATTTAAGGTTTATGCTTTTGTGTTTAGGGTTTAGGTTTCAAGTTTAGGGTTCAGGGTTTAGGGTTTAGTGTTAGGGCATAGGGTTTAGGGTTTTTAGGGATTAGGGCTTAGGGTCTACGGTTTAGTGTTTAGGGTTTAGGGTTTTGGGTTTTGGGTTTAGGGTTCAGGGTTTAGAGTTTAGCGTTTAGGGTTTAGGGTTTAGGGTTTTTGGTTTAGCCTTTGGCGTTTAGGGCCTATCAAACTTTAAAGTTTATAGGAAAATGAAGCGGGCATAACTTCTTCGTTTGAACTCCAATTTGGACGATTTTTTTTCATTTTTTATTTTGGGGTAGTAGAAAATTTATGAAGCGATGGTATGATTGGTTTCCAATTTTGGAGTCGGCTCGGGGATATGGTTTATAGTTTAGTTTTTAGGGTTTTAGGTTTGGGGTTTAAGGTTTAAGGGTTATGGTTTACGATTTAGTTTTTAGGGTTTTAGGTTTAGGGTTTAAAGTTTAAGGTTTACGGTTTAAGGTTTATGGTTTCAAAGCTTAAGCTTTAGGGTTTAGAGTTTAGGGTTTAAGGTTGAGGGTTTAAGGTTTAGGGTTAGGGTTTAGGGTTTAGGGTTTAGGGTTTAGGGTCTAGGGTTAGGGTTTAAGGTTTAGGGTCTTGGGTATAAGGTTTAGGGTTTAGGGTTTAGGGTTAGAGGTTTTAGGGTTTTGGGTTTTGGGTTTAGGGTTTGGGGTTTGGGGTTTAGGGTTTAGGGTTTTGTGTTTTGCGTCTAGGGTAAGTGTTTAGGTTTAGGGTTTTCTGTTTTTAGTGTTTTTGGTTTAGGGTTTAGGGTTTAGAGTTTTAGTGTTTGGGTTTAGGGTTTTCTGTTTTAGTGTTTTTGGTTTAGGGTTTAGTGTTTATGTTTTAGTGTTTAGGGTTTAGGGTTTTATGTTTTTAGGGTTTAGGGTTTAAGGTTTAGGGTTTAGGGTTTAGGGTTTAGGGTTTAGGGTTTAGGGTTTAGGGTTTAGGGTTTATGGTTTAGCATCTCAACTGTTTAGGGTTTAGGGTTTAGGGTTTGGGCTTTAGGGTTTAGTCTTTAGGGTTTATGGTTTAGGTTTAGGGTTTAGTGTCTACGGTTCAGGGTCAGGGGTTAAGGTTTTAGGGCTTAGGGTTTATTGTTCAGGGTCAAGGGTTCAGGGTTTGTGGTTTTGGGTTTTGGGTTTATGGTTTAGGAATTAAGGTTTAGGTTTTAGGGTTTAGGGTTTAGGGTTAAGTGTTTAGAATTTAGGGTTTAGGGTTTTGGGTTTGGGTCTACGGTTTTGGGTTTAGGTTATAAGGTTCAGGCTCTAAGGTTTAGGGTTTTAGGTTTAGGTTTAGGTTTAGGGTTCGGGGTCTAAGGTTTAAAGTTTAGGGTTTAGGGTTTAGTGTTTAGTGCTTAGAGTTAGGGTTTAGGGTTTTGGGTTTTGGGTTTTGGGTGTAGGATTTAGGGCCTAAGGTTTAGGCTTTGAGGTTTATGTTTTACGGTTAGGGTTTAGGGTTTTAGTGTTTAGGGTTATAGGTTTTAGGGTTTGGGGTTTTGGGTTTAGGGTTTAGGGTCTAGGGTTAGGGTTTATAGTTTAAGGTTTTCTATTTTTGGGTTTTGGGTTTATGGTTTAAGGTTTTGATTTTTAGGGTTTACGATTTAAGGTTTTAAGGTTTAGGGTTTAGGGTTTTGGGTTTCGGGTTTAGTTTTTAGGGTTTATGGTTAGGGTTTTGTGTTTAGGGTTTAGGGTTTCCAGTGTTTAGGGTTTTGGGTTAAGTGTTTCGGGTTCAGGGTTTAGGGTTTGGGGTTTAGTGTTTATGGTTTAGGGTTTAGGGTTTAGGGTTTAGTGTTCAGGGTTTAGGGTTTAGGGTTTAGGGTGTGGCATTTAGGGTTAGGGGTTAGGGTTTAAGGTTTAGAGTTTACGTTTTTTATGATTTTGGGTTTAGAGGTTAGGGTTTAGGGTTTAGGATTTGGGGTTAGTGTTTAGGGTTTTTGGGTTTACGGTTTAGGGTTTTGAGTTTAGGGTTTTGGGTTTGGGGTTTAGGGTTTAGGGTTTAGTGTTTAGTGCTTAGTGTTAGGGTTTAGGGTTTAGGGTTTTGGATTTTGGGTTTAGGATTTAGGGCTTAGGGTTAGCAGTTAGGGCTTAGGGTTTAGGGTTTAGTGTTTAGGGTTTGGAGGTTAGTTTTTAGGGTAAGCGTTTAGGGTTTAGTGTTGAGGGCTATAGGTTTTAGGGTTTAGGGTTTTCAGTTTGGGTTTTAGGGTTTAGGGTCTAGGGTTAGGGTTGAGGGTTTAAGGTTTTCTATTTTAGGGTTTTGGGTTTACGGTTTAGGGCTTAGAGTTTTAGGGTTTAGGATTTAGGGTTTTAAGGTTTTGGGTTTAGGGTTTTGGGTTCAGGATTTATGGTTTAGGGTTTAGGGTTTAAGATTTATGGTTTGGGTTTAGGGTTTTAGGTTTAGGGTTTCTAGTGTTTAGGGTTTAGGGTTTAAGTTTTAGGGTTTAGGCTTTAGGGTTTAGTGTTTAGGGTTTAGGGTTTAGGATTTTTGGTTTAGGGATTTGGTTTATTGTTTAGGGTCTAGGGTTTAGGGCTTGTGGTTTTTGATTTAGGATTTAGGGTTTAGGATTTAATGTTTATGGTTTTGTGTTTAGGGTTTAAGTTTCGGGTTTAGGGTTTAGGGTTTAGGATTTAGTGTTTAGCGTTTAGGTTTTGGGTTTTGGGTTTAAGGTTTTTGGTTTAGGGTTTAGGGTTTAAGGTTTAGGGTTTATGGTTTAGGTTTTAGGGTTCAGGGTCTAGCTTTTAGGGTTTAGGGTTTAGGGAGTATTGTTTAGGGTCTTTGGTTGAGGGTTTGGGGTTTTGGATTAAGGGTTTAGGGTTTAGGATTCATGATTTAGGGCTTAGGGTTTAGGGTCTAAGGTTTATTGTTTAGCGTTCACGGTTAGGGTTAGGGTTTTGGGTTTTGGGTTTAGGGTTTAGGGTGTGGGGTTTGGGGTTAGAGGTTAGGGTTTAGGTTCTAAGGTTTTTAAGGTTTAGGGTTTTGATGTTAGGGTTTAGGGTTTAGGATTTTGTGTTAGGGTTTAGGGTTTTAGGGTTTAGGGTTTAGGGTTTAAGGTTTTGTGTTTGGGGTTTAGGGTTTAGGGTTTAGGGTTTTGGATTTATTGTTTAGGGCTTAGGGTTAAGGTTTTGGGTTTTGGGTTTAGGGTTTTGGGTTTTGGGTTGAGGATTTAGGGTTCAAGGTTTAGGGTTGAGGGTTTGGGGTTTTGGGTTTAGTGTTTAGGATTTTGGGTTAGGGTTAGGGTTAGGGTTAGGGTTAGGGTTTAGGGTTTAGGGTTTAGGTTTTAGGGTGTGGGATTTAGGGTTTTAGGGTTTTGGGTTTAGTGTTTAGGGTTTTGGGTTTTGGGTTTTGGGTTTTGGATTTTTGGTTCAGGGTTTAGAGTTTAGGGCCTATCAAACTTTAAAGTTTATAGAAAAATGAAGCGGGCATAACTTCTTTGTTTGAACTCCAATGTGGACGATTTTTTTTTCTATATTGGGGTAGTAGAAAATTTCTGAAGCGATGGTATGATTGGTTTCCAATTTTGGAGTCGACTCGGGTTATGGTTTACGGTTTAGTTTTTAGGGTTTTAGGTTTAGGGTTTAAGGTTTAAGGGTTATGGTTTACGGTTTAGTTTTTAGGGTTTTAGGTTTAGGGTTTAAAGTTTAAGGTTTACGGTTTATGGTTTATGGTTTTAGGGTTTAAGCTTTAGGGTTTAGAGTTTAGGGTTTAACGTTTAGGGTTTAGGGTTTAGGTTTTATGGTCTTGGGTTAGGGTTTAAGGTTTAGGGTCTTGGGTTTAGGGTTTAGGGTTTAAGGCTTAGGGTTTAGGGTTTGGGGTTTAGGGTTATAGGTTTTAGGGTTTTGGGTTTTGGGTTTTGGGTTTAGGGTTTGGGGTTTGGGGTTCAGGGTTTAGGGTTTAGGGTTTAGGGTCTAGGGTTAGTGTTTAGGTTTAGGGTTTTCTGTTTCAACGTTTTTGGTTTAGGGTTTAGGATTTAGAGTTTTAGTGTTTAGGGTTTAGGGTTTTAGGGTTTTAGGGTTTAGGGTTTCGGGTTTAGCATTTAGTGTTTATGGTTTAGGGTCTCAACTGTTTAGGGTTTAGGGTTTGGGCTTTAGGGTTTAGTGTTTAGGGTTTAGGGTTTAGGTTTAGGGTTTAGGGTTTTAGGGTTTAGGGTTTAGGGTTCAGGGTCAAGGGTTAAGGTTTTAGGGCTTAGGGTTTATTGTTTAGGGTCTAGGGTTTAGGGTTTGTGGTTTTGGGTTTAGGGTTTTTTGTTTTGGGAATAAGGCTTAGGTTTTAGGGTTTAGGGTTTAGGGTTTAGGGTTTATGGTTTAGGGTTTAGGGTTTAGGGTTTAGGGTTTAGGGTTTAGGGTTAAGTGTTTCAGGTTTAGGGTTTTTAGGGTTTAGGGTTTGAGGTTTAGGTTTTACGGTTAGGGTTTAGGGTTTCAGTGTTTAGGGTTATAGGTTTTAGGGTTTAGGGTTTTGGGTTTTGGGTTTAGGGTTTAGGGTTTAGGGTCTAGGGTTAGGGTTTAGGGGTTAGCATTTTCTATATTTGGGTTTTGGGTTTACGGTTTAAGGCTTAGATTTTTAGGGTTTAGGATTTAGGGTTTTAAAGTTTAGGGTTTTGGGTTTAGGGTTTAGGGTTTATGGTTAGGGTTTTGGGTTTTGGGTTTAGGGTTTCTAGTGTTTAGGGTTTAGGGTTAAGTGTTTCGGGTTTAGGGTTTAGGGTTTAGGGTTTAGTGTTTAGGGTTTAGGGTTTAGCGTTTAGGGTTTACGGTATGGGGTTTAGGGTTTGGGTTTACGGTTTAAGGTTTCGAGTTTAGGTTTTTTAGGGTTTTGGGTTTAGAGGTTAGGGTATAGGGTTTAAGATTTGGGGTTAGGGTTTAGTGTTTTTGGGTTTAGGGTTTAGGGTTTAGTGTTTAGATCTTAGAGTTAGGGTTTTGGGTTTAGGATTTAGGGCTTAGGGTTAGCGGTTAAGGCTTAGGGTTTAGGGTTTTTAGGGTTTAGGGTTTAGGGTCTAGGGTTTGGGGTTTAGTTTTTAGGGTAAGTGTTTAGGGTTTAGTATTGAGGGCTTTAGGTTTTAGGGTTTAGGGTTTTCAGTTTAGGTTTAGGTTCTAGGGTTAGGGTTTTGGGTTTAAGGTTTTCGATTTTAGGGTTTTGGTTTTACGATTTAGGGTTTAGAGTTTTAGGGTTTAGGATTTAGGGTTTTAAGGTTTAGGGTTTAGGGTTTTGGGTTTAGGATTTATTGTTTAGGGTTTAGGGTTTCGGGTTTAGGGTTTAAGATTTATGGTTAGGGTTTAGGGTTTCTAGTGTTTATGGTTTAGGGTTTAGGTTTGAGGGTTTAAGCTTTAGGCTTTGGGGTTTAGTGTTTTAGGTTTATGATTTAGGTTTTGGATTTCTGGTTTACGCGTTTAGGTTTTTTTTTTAGGGTCTAGGGTTTAGGGCTTGTGGTTTTGGATTTAGGATTTAGGGTTTAGGATTTATGGTTTATGGTTTAGTGTTTAGGGTTTAGGTTTCTGGTTTAGGGTTTAGGGTTTAGGATTTAGTGTTTAGCGTTTAGGTTAAGGGTTCACGATTTTGGGTTTTGGTTTTAGGGTTTAGGGTTTAGGGTTTAGGGTAATGGGTTTAGGGTTTAGGGTTTAGGTTTTAGGGTTCAGGGTCTAGGGTTTAGGGTTTAGGGTTTAGGGTTTATTGTTTAGGGTCTTTGGTTTAGGGTTTGGGGTTTTGGGTTAAGGGTTTAGGGTTTAGGATTCAGGGTTTAGGGCTTAGGGTTTAGGGTTTCGGGTTTAGGGTTTAGGGTCTCAGGTTTAGTGTTTAGGGTTTAGGGTTAGGGTTGGGATTTAGGGTTTAGGGTTTAGGGTGTGGCGTTTAAGGTTAGGGGTTAGGGTTTAGGGTTTACGGTCTATGGTTTTTAAGGTTTAAGGTTTAGATGTTAGGGTTTAGCGTTTAGGATTTAGTGTTAAGATTTAGGGTTTGAGGGTTTAGGGTTTAGGGTTTTGGTTTTTAGGGTTTAGTGTTTTGTGTTTGGGGTTTAGGGTTTAGGGTTTAGGGTTTTGGATTTAGTGTTTGGGGCATAGGGTTAGGGTTTATGGTTTAGGGTTTTGGGTATTGGGTTTTGGGTTTTGCATTTAGGATTTAGGGTTTAGGGTTTAGGGTTAAGGGTTTTGGGTTTAAGGTTTTGGGTTTTGGGTTTAGTGTTTAGGATTTAGGGTTCGAGTTAGGGTTAGGTTTTAGGGTTTAGGATTTTGGGGATTAGCGTTTAGGGTTTAGGGTTTTGGGTTTTGGGTTTAAGGTTTAAGGTTTAGGGTTTAGTATTTAGGGTTTAGGGTTTTAGGTTTGGGGTTTAGGGTTTAGGGTTTAGGATTTAGGGTTTAGGGTTTAGTGTTTAGTGCTCAGGGTTAGGGTTTATTGTTTAGGGTTTAGGGTTTAGGGTTTTGGGTTCAGGATTTAGGGCTTAGTGTTAGCGGTTAGGGTTGAGGGTTTAGGGTTTTTAGGGTTTAGTTTTTATGGTTTACGATTTAGGGTTTAGGGGCTGGGGTTTAGGGTTTAGTGTTTAGGGTTATACGTTTTAGGGTTTTTGGTTTTGGGTTTAGGGTTTGGGGTTTACGGTCAAGGGTTAGGGTTTAGGGTTTAGGGTTTTCGATTTTAGGTTTTTGGGTTTAGGGTTTGGGGCTTAGAGTTTTTGGGTTTAGGGTTTAGGGTTTTAGGGTTTATGGTTTAGGGTTTAGGGTTTAGGGTTTAGGGTTTTGGGTTTTGGGTTTAGGGTTTAGGGTTTATGGTTTGGGTTTAGGGTTTAGGGTTTAGGGTTTAGGGTTTCTAATGTTTATGATTTGGGGTTTTGGTTTTAGGGTTTAGGGTTTAAGCTTTGGGGTTTAGTGTTTAGGGTTTTGGGTTTAGGTTTAGGGTTTAGGGTTGTTGGGTTTAGGGTTTAAGATTCAGGGTCAAGTGTTTAGAGTTTAGGGCTTTGTGTTTATTATTCAAGGTCGGGTGTTTAGGGTTTGTGGTTTTGTGTTTTGGGTTTAGGGTTTAGGATTTAGGGCTTTGGGTTAGTGGTTAGAGTTTAGTTTTCGGGTTTAGGGTTTAGGGATTTAGGGTTTAGTGTTTAGCACTTAGGGCTTAGGGTTTAGGGTTTAGGATTTTGGGTTTTGGGTTTTGGTTTTTTGGTTTGGGGTTTAGGGTATTGGGTTTAAAGTTTACGGTTTAGTTTTTATAGTTTAGGTTTTAGGGTTCAGGATTTAGGGGTTAGGGTTTATTGTTTAGGGTCTTTGGTTTCGGTTTTCGTGCTTTGTGTTAAGGGTTTGCGGTTTAAGATTTAGTGCTTAGGGTTCAGGGTTTAGGGTTTGGGGTTTAAGGTTTTGGGTTTAGGGTTTTATATTTAGGATCTAGGGTTAGGGTTTGGGTTTAGGGTTTAGAGGTTAGGGTTTAGGGTGTGGGGTTTAGGGTTTAGGGTTAGGGCTTAGGGTTTTGGGTTTTGAGGGTTTAGGGTTTAGACGTTAGGGTTTAGGGTTTAGGATTTAGGGTTGAGGTTTAGGGTTTTAGGGTTTAGGGTTTAGGGTTTTGGGTTTAATGTTTAGGGTTTTGTGTTTAGGGTTCAGGGTTTATGGTTTAGGGTTTAGGATTTTGTGTTTAGGGCTTAGGGTTGGGGTTTAGGGTTTAGGGCTTAGGGTTTAGGGTTTAGGGTTTGGGCTTTTGGGTTAGGGGTTTGGGTTTAGGGTTTAGGATTTAGGGTTTAGGGTTTAGGGTTTTGGATTTAGTGTTTAGGGCCTAGGGTTAGGGTTTAGCGTTTAGGGTTTCGGGTTTTGGGTTTAGGGTTTTCGATTTTGGGTTTAGGATTTAGGGTTTAGGGTTCAGGGTTAAGGGTTTCAGGATTAGGGTTTAGGGTTTAGGGTTTGGTTTTTAGGGTTTAGGGTTAGTTTTAGGGTTTAGGGTGTGAGTTTTAGGGTTAGGGGTTAGTGTTTAGGGATTAGGGTTTTCAGGGTTCAGGGTTTAGAGGTTAGGGTTTAGGGTTTTGGGTCTAGGGTTAGGGTTTAGGGTTTAGGGTTTTCTATTAAAGGGTTTTTGGTTTACGGCTTAGGCCTTAGATTATTAGGGTTTAGGGTTTAGGGTTTTGGGGTTTAGGGTTTAGGGTTTAGGGTTTAGGGTTTTTGGTTTGTGGTTTAGGGTTTATGATTAGGGTTTTGGGTTTTGGGTTTCTAGTGTTTAGGGTTTAGGGTTTAGGTTTTAGGGTTTAGGCTTTAGGCTTTAGGGTTTAGGGTTGGTTTAGGGTTAAGGGTTTTAGGGTTTAGGGTTTGGGGTTGAGGGCTTTGGGTTTATTGTTGAGGGTCTAGGGTTTAGGGTTTGTGGTTTTGGGTTTAGGGTTTAGGATTTAGGGTTTTGTGTTTACTTTTTTGGGTTTAGGTTTTGGGTTTAGGGTTTAAAGTTTTGGGTTTAGTGTTTAGAATTTAGGGTTTAGGGTTTAGGCTTTATGGTTGCGGGTTTCCCGGGTTTCGGGTTGTGTTTTTCGGGTTTCGGGTCTTGGGGTCGGGTTTCGGGTTTCGGGTTCCGTGGGTTTCCCGTTTCGTTTCCGTGTCTCGGTTTTCGGGTTTTCGGGTTTCGGGTTGGGGGTTGCGGGTTATCGGGTTTCGGGTTGCGTGTTTTGCGGGCGTCGGGTGCGGCTTTCCCGTTTCGGGTTTCGGGTTTCGGCTTTCAAGGGTTCCGGGTTTCGGCTGTTCTGGTTTGTCGGGTTTTTCGGCTTTTCGGTTCGGGGTTCCGGTTGCGGTTTTTCGGGCTGCGAGATTTTGGGTGGCCCGTTTCGTGTTTCGGGTTTCGGGTTTCGGCTTCCGCCGGTTCGGGTTTCGGGCTTTCGGGTTTCGCGTTTCGGGTTTTTTGGTTTTTGGGGGTTGGTTTTGTGTTTCTCCCCGGTTTCGGGTTTTTTTTCGTGGTTCCTCGTTTCGCCGTTCCGCTTTCCTCGGGTTTTTTCGGCTTGGGGTTAGGGTCTATGGTTTTTGGGTTTAGTGTTTAGGGTTTTGGGTTTTGTGTTTGGGGTTTTGGGTTTTGGGTTTAGGCTCTAGGATTTAGTGTTTAGGGCTTATGGTTAGGGTTTAGGGTTTAGGGTTTTGGGTTTAGGGTTTACATTTTAGTGTTTAGGGTTAAAGGTTAGGGTTTAAGATTTAGGGTTTGGGTTTAGCGTTCTAAGGTTTAGGGTTTAAGGTTTACTGTTTAGTGTTTCGATCTAGGGTTTAGGGTTTTAGTGTTTAGGGTTTAGGATTTAGGGTTTAGGGTTTAGGGTTTTGGGTCTTGGGTTTCAGGTTTAGGGTTTAAGGTCTAGGGTTGGGATTTTGGGCTTAGGGTTTTAGGGTTTAGGGTTTAGGGTTTTAGGTTTAGGGCTTAAGGTTTAAGGTTTACGGTTTACGGTTTATGGTTTCCGGGTTTAGTGTTTAGGGTTCATGGTATAGGGTTTAGCTG
>NW_026651965.1:0-52579 GCF_029873635.1 Malania oleifera | reverse complement strand
CCCGGATGTTCTTATGTGTTATCATTTAAATAGTTGATGGGTGGTGGGATCACATAGAAGGGCACCCCGACCCATATATGTAACGACCACGGCTTGAGTAGTTAAACCTAGGGGGACAATGGGTAAACTTACCTAATCTCACACCCCCCTCTTAAGAGTACGCCCAAGGGGTGGGGTGTGTTTTTGTGGTGGGTGGAGGGGTGGGTGGGTGGTGGGGGTGCTAACACAGGAGACTCTCAATCCGACAGTCATGAAGGCTTCGAGATCCAACACTGGAGCGATTAATGTGGGGGCTCAAAGCATACATTTGAGAAGTCCTTGTGAGAGGGGACCTTGAGCAATCCACGACTCGCGTATCCTGCATGTTGAGAAATTATTGAGATCCTACACTCACGCAATCAGCAGACTGGGGATCTTACACATGAGTAGTCGAACATCCAATGGATCTTGGGACCCTACACCTGATTAATCATCCCCAACGAAGTAGATATTTTTCAGAGATTCAAGATCTTACATATGAGTAAGCTAACATCCAAGCGTGATCTCGGGACCTGGGTACACCTCAATTGGTCATTCCACGGAGTATGCCCATTTTGTGTAGAGACCTTGAGATCCTATACCTGAGTACTCGAGCAGCCAAAGGATCTCGTGACCCTACACCCGAATGACCATCCCTAGTGAAGCAACTATCTTTTAGAGACTTAGGGTCCTATACCTGAGAACTCGAGTAGCCAAAGGATCTCGGGACCCTACACTTGATTGATCATCCCTGATGAACTATTTTTCAGAGATTTAGGATCTTACATATGAGTATTCAACTCCACGGATCGTACAAGGACTCCGAAAATCAACAACCCCACCCGAATTGGTCATTCCTAACGAGTAACCATTTTTTAGAGACTCATGATCCTACCCTGAGTACTCAGAGCAGTCCAAAGATCTTTAGACCCACTACACTCGATTGATCATCCAAAGGAAAATTACTATTTTTCAGAGACTCAGAGCTATACTCGGGACCCTACACTCGATTGATCACCCCCAATGAAGTAACTATTTTCTAGAGACTTAGAATCTTATGCCTGAGTAGTCGAGCGGCTAAAAAGTCCTCAAGATCCTATACCCGAGTAGACACAAAAACCTCAAGATCCTACACTCGAGCTGCCAGTAGACTATCAAAATCCTATTTCTGAGAAGTCCTCGAGATCCTACACTCGAGTAATCAGCAAAGTCTCAGAATCCTACATCCGAGAAGTCCTCGGGACCCTACACCTGAGTAGATGCCAAGACCCTTGAGATCCTACACTCAAATGATCTGATCTAGCAAAGTAACCATTTTCCAAGCTCAGAATTATCACATCCGCAACAAGCCATCATCGTGTTGTTTTGGCTCAGATTCTTAGACCTAGTGCAGTTTTCTCTAACCATTCGCGGGTCCATACAGGTTGGTCCTTTTGCGAGTCATTTTTGTCTCTTTTTTTTTTTATATTTAGTCCATTCCAAAATCTGTGTCTTTTATCTTTATGGATTTGTTGTTAAAAGATGGCTTTTCGTCATCTTAAAAAACAAACTAAAGAGGGGCAACTGTAGACACCCCATTTTGTCTGAACCAAATATAACAAAGGTGTCGTTATTTTTAGTAATATTTTTATTATTATTATTATTATTATTATTATTATTATTATTATTAGCCTTAGTATTATTAGCATTATTATTATTTTTTAGTTTGCTATTATTATTAATAGTCTACTATTATTATTATTATCATGACCAAAAAAAACACACAAAAAGAAGAAACAAAACAAAAAGCAAAAGAAATTTAGAAAAAAAAAAAAAAAAAAAAAAACAAAAAAAAAAAAAAAATGATGTACAAACAAGGGTTGCACCCAAGGGAAATCGGGGGCACATGCAAAACAAACTCGCACTCAGAAGCCGATGAAATGGACCACACACGCATACACTAGGGGAGGGGGGAATATTTTACTATTCATCCATCACCCTCCTCTCTGCTCTCCCCCTTAGCCTCCATCATCACCAAACCTTCCTTCATCCCCCGTAACCACCCTCATCGTCGTCTCTTGCCTCCTTTCTCTCACTCACGATGATCTCCACGGCCATTCTCCCACTCTCCCCTCTTCCCAAACTCATCACCCTCTTACAAATCCAGTCACATAATCACCATCCCCCTTCGCCACCGAAGTCGTTACCAGTACCAACTCAGATTCTGGCAATCAAAAGGAAACTCCATCAAGAACTCGAAATCAGGAGGTCTCCATTATCACTATTTATCGTCATCCACACGTAACCATTATGGAATTGGTGTATTCCAAAGAGGGGGGTGAATTGAGTTTTAAAACTTTTCGGCTAATTTAAATGTTTTTCCAATTCACCACAGTTTATATCCCATTCATTATTGAAAGCGTGTATGTAAAACTATTAAGTTATCAATGCATACATACACATGTATCTGATTTAAAATAAATGTGCATATAAATAATTATAACTGTAAATGAATGGACATACACACATGGCCAAATCAGCATACGTCCCCGCCGTGGGCATACCCCTCAAGGATTACACTATCTCTACTCACTTAAATGGGGCAGAGCAGAAGTCGTTTACATCCTCTCCTTACGAGGTCAGGAAAACCCTAGCTCAATTACAAGGCTGAGCCCTACTTGTCTCACTTATGGGGCTGAAACTCCCTAGTTCAATTTATGGGTTGAACTAAACTGATCTCACTTACAAGGCCGAGACTCCCAAGTTCAATTCCGGGCTGAACCCAACCGGTACAATAAAAATTATTTTTGTACATATTAAAATACTTCTAAATAAAAGCATGGATGTACACATTAAAAGCTCTAATTCACTCTCATATGATACAAAATTAATGCTCAAGTAGAGTAAGAGTGTTTTTCAAAATAATATTTCAACCTTTGAAAGTAATTTATATGATGAACACTCAAAGGTTTTGACCCTAATGAAATATTCTCCCAAAAATATTTTTCAAAGAATAATTGGAGAACCTAGGGTTTTGGTTTTACAAATGATTCTTGCAAGATAAAATTTTTCTATGAAAGCACAAATGCAAGAAGTAAATGCCCTAAAATAAAATGCTCTCTTTCAAAATATTTTCCAAATAATAATAAAGAGAGTTAGGAGAGTATAAAATTTACTCTTGATTTGATAGGTCATACGCGGTTTTGATAATGACAAATACTCTTGGTATTTGATGACTTTCGAGTTTGTGTGTAGGTATATAATTAGCAGATCAACTAATGGCACATGAAGACTCAAAGCCTAAAGACCCCAAAGACTTCTTTTGTTTTAATTTATATTATACGGGTCTGTAATAGTAATTAGGATATCAGTCTGTAATAATCTCTACATGTCATGCATGCAACTAATTGTAAGCTCAAAATGATTGTAGAATGACCATATGGGCTAAATAACTTTAGGGCACCCTTCAGTCGACCGACATCGGATTTTTGGGACTATCTCAAAACGGCCTCGGTAAAGACCCTAGTATGACCTTAGGTCCCAATACTCACACACATATCATATAATATAAAAATGTGTTAAATTTGTGCTTAAAATGAATATTACTAGGGATTTTGTGAGAGCTCAGGCGACCGAACCCCTAGAGTTCAAAGCTCCTCGAGTGCCCGAACTGTTGACAAGTCAACAGTTGACTTAGGCTCTTGGGTGACCAAACCAAATTGTGCATACTGTCCTCGAGCACCCGAACCCTTCGAAAGGGACATTCCACCAACTTTGGCGACCGACCTTTTTAGTTCAATTGAGCCCCGGGAGACCGATCACTTGAGTTCAGGCCACCGACTGAAGGACCAGGCACCCAAAGTCACGAACAAAGGCTACTGACTTTGTTTCGGGTTGCCGAAGCTCAACACAGGTGACCAAACTCATTTAAATAACTTTTAAAGCTATGTCTATTCGAGCGAATGAACCACAGTTCAGCCACCTGAACCTTGGCAGGTCAAAATTAATTTAACCATGGTAAAAATGGGTTAAGTTGGGTTAATGGTGTTTTAACTATTTGAAACTTTTCTAATAATACCCAATAGGTTCCAAAAGGTTATATTTTTTACCTAACCTATAAATATGGATTCATTTGTGAGGATTAGTTAAGGATTAGCAAAAATCATTATCCAAAAATCCTCTTTATTTCAAAATCCTACATTGCTCAAATATCTTCAAATACTCATTCCTTTGATAAATCTTGGTATTGTAAAAGCTTAGTAAGTGTGCTTGTAATTGCTAGATAGTTCTAAACACTCCCACTTGCTTCTGTGATTAAGATATTGTTTTTGGGGAGTTTAGCTTAGTTTATCCCACAGATTTTCATATTATAAATCTTGTGTTGGGATAACCTAGTAAGCTGAGGATATTTGCATCTTTGTTGCAAGTGTCCAATAGCTTGGTTTTTGTTGTGCAAATACTTTTCAAACAAGAAAAACATTTTCAAACTAGATTGTGTGTATTTCATTGAGGAAAATCTTTTTGAACATCTGATTCATATCTTTGGAATATTGATTTTCTACTGAACTGTGCATTGCTTAGATTCCAAGATACTGCTTGTTTTGAACACTCTTGAGCATATCACTGATTATACCATATTGAGTGTTGACAGCACAACTCTTTGCATCACTGAGCTTACATGACCTACATTGTTGATGTGTGTGTGATTGCGTGTATTGGGTACATATCTTCTTTATATGAAAGCATGATCATTGTACCATTTGATTGAAAATACTGCTGTATTTCCAAGTGTGACCTGAGGGAGTTTGATCTAACCTAAAAGGATCAGGTTGGGGTCAGCGCTGTGAATTTAACCTAGTGCATTCTCCGCCCCGTAAGGAGAGTTTGTAAAGGTTGAGGTCAGCCCTGTGCTAATTGACCTGGTTGTATTAGGTGCCGCTCCACCCATTACGTGAGCCATTAGTGGAATCCTCAAGCTTGCAAGCTAGAGAAAGGGATGTAGGCCCAGTTGGCCGAACCTCGATAACGTATCGCGTGTCTATTTATATTTCCACACTTTATATTTACCGTACGTGTATGTTATTTTCTAAATGATGTGCATGATTTAAATTCCATATATTATGCTTATCTGCGCGTTTGAGTAGAGTGTCCCTAAGTTTTGAATATACTGTTGTTGAACTAGTTAAACCGAAGGGAGAAATTTTTGAGCATCCAATTCACCCCCCCCCCTCTTTGGAATACACCAAATCTAACAATTGGTGTCAGAGTTTCGTTGCACTAGACTTAAACGTTTTTGCAAAAAGATCACAATGGCTTAATTTGGTGTATCCCCATTTGGAGAGGGACAGTCACCTACTGGTCCTCCATTGTTTTTTGGTGTCGATTACACCACCTAAAAAATTAGGATGAGCATATTTATAAAATCAATGGATTGGATGGTCTGGCAGGTGATTGTCAAAAGAATTTGTATGCTAGTAGAAAATGATAGTAATTTAATGCATGCAAATTCACATGCCTATATGATAAAAGCAAGCCTTCGTGTGAAGAACTAGAATGTACTTTATCTAAACTACATAAGCTTCGAGTTCAAATGTCTAAATAGAAAATAATTTTGAAGAATAAAAATAAGAAAGTGGAAAATCAATTAAAAGATCTAAGAAAATATCATGCCACCTTAGAAAAGAAAAAGGTTAAGAAGATATTGGAAATTATCTGCCTAAAGAAAGAAATAAAGGTGGACAAATCCTTAACAAATAAAAGAAATAAATCTTTGAAAAAGGGTTCATACTTCAAGTCCCACAGTCATAAAAATGCCTTAATGAGTAAAAGCCAAAAAAATAAGCATAATCTTTCACGAGCATACAAAATTTGCTTATTTCAAAAAATGAAATGGCACTTTCAATTTGCTTGTCCATCTAGAAGTGTCAGAGGCTTAGATAAGGAGAAAGTGTGGGTAATTATGAAAGCAAACCTTGCAGGATCTAAGGAATATCAGATTCCAATAGAAATTATATAAATATTTTAATCTTCCCTTAGTTCTTAGGTTTAGCGGGTTGTGATGACCGTAGATTTAGGAAGTGGTTGTTTCTTAAAATGAAAATCTTAGTATGCGCACTCACCTATCTTGTTATACTAAGAATCTTTACCTACTTCCATATAGACATGGCATGTATGCCTAGTATTTAATTCAAAATGCTTAGCCGGTGCTAACATGAAAATCACAAGTTTAAGCATACTTTTGTCTATTGCACAAAATTGAGCTTTAGGGAATTCTTCTTGCCTTATATCATTTTACCCTAGTCTCATTAGTTAAAACTTGGTCATCACTTTAGGTATAAGCACTGATAATAAGTTCTTATTCCACTGGTGCTTATTTAAAGACATGCTTCATAACCAAATTAGAGGCATCCGCTAGGGGATTGTTTCCTTTGAGTTTAAATTGTAACCCCTCTAATTTTGGTTCACCATCCCATCCATTGGAAATCCTTACCAAACCACGGTCATATTCAGTAAGCTCCCTTCTACTCACCAGCCAGTACCCTTACGACTAGAATACATGCTTAGTTTAGAATGCCTCGTGCATGGCGGATGCAGTTAATGAGAATTGCATGCTGGTAGTGGATTATAGGTTCTCGCATGCTCAAATGAAATTATTCTTAATTTATTGCTTGAATCTATCAGGTTTTGGTGCATGAAAATTTGTGAAATGTCCAATTTACAGATGGCATGCTGCCAAAATTTCGATAGGATTTTTCCCAAACCAAAACCTTGTGTTAAAGATGATTATGATAATAAAAATGTTAAAATGTTTTTTAAAGGATGAGTGAAAACTTAAATAGAAATATCACACTTTCATCCTTGCATAATCATCACATACTTAAGGGAGCTTAGCTCCGTCCCTATAGAAAGCTCATAAATGACTTATATGCATCACTTCACTTTTTGAAATATTGAGGCTCTTCTGAAAATCCCTGAACATTATATCCTGCACTTGAAGTTCTATGATTTGATATGAAATGTTCTTGGGTCATGAACTACATAGCATGCCTTAATATATATTCTTTTATGCATCTATGATCTATAGGGACAACTATACTGTTAAGGATAAATATAGTTGATTAATAATCAGTATGGTTAGTATAAGCGATGTAAAATGAATGGCTTATACTACTGAGAAAAATGAAATTAATATTTGGTTATTATAAGTAGTTTTAGTATCTAAGTAAGAATTCAAATTGATAGGGGGAGTGTCTAAAATTAAAATGCCTATCATATTATGCTCACAAACCTTTTAACTTATATATGTTGTTGAATCAAATGTGGCATATGATTGAATAAATGTTTTATTGAAAATCATAATCTAAAACATGTTGATTTGTCACAGTCATTTGATTTGCCATATGATCTTGCATGCGTTTGTTAAACCATTAGGATCATCATGGTTATAGTTTTCTGGTTATATTTTAGTTTGTGTGCTTAACTAACAAACCAGAAAAATGTTGCTTGCTTGTATGATCTTCAAATGTTTTTTGGCAAGCAACCCCTAGTACTTTTTGCAAATATCAAAGGCGGATATATATGCAGATATATTTATGGTAATATTTTATGGTAAGAACTAGTTTCAAAACTAATTTTCTTTTTCTCTCTTGCCTTATTATTACTATATACATATATGTTTTTAAAACTGCATAACTGGTTCAGCAACTTCACATAAAAATGCATGCGAACTAGTTAGACTATTTTATGCTCAAACCTTCCATTTGGTATCATATGTCATGTGCTTTTAACTCAAATCTTTCACGGTTCTTATGATATGTTTCAATTTCAATGGTTTGTGGATATTTATGGTTTAATTTAGTTTTCATGTCATTTAAATTTTTAAATGACCAGTTATAGAGTTTGTGTGCTTAATTGTTAAACCTATCCTTGCTTTATACTCCATGGATTCGTTTGTGCCATGAAATGCATAACTATCATATCTTTTGTATGTTGATAGTTATATTTATGTTTTGAGAACACTGAACCGTTTGAGTTGATTGTTGTGGATATATTGTAAATTTAAAACTCAATCAGGTAATTTCTATACAGGTATTTTTGGAAAAATGCTCTATTTTCAAACGGCATGCTACCAAAATTTCTAAATTTTTTTCCCAGTCTTATCATGTATTTAAATGATTTATACTCAAATGCCTTGCTTACATGCTTCATATTTATAGCCCTTTTTTTGTTGCCAAAAGGGGGAGAAAAGGCAAAACTGGGTACTTTGCTGTTAAAATCTAAATTTAATTACCCATTGATAAATCATTTAATTTTAGCTTACATTGTCTTTATGCATAAAGTCAAGGGGAGCCTTTCTTGATTGTACCCACTTTTGCATAAAGTATTTATCATCATAAAAAATGGGGAGATTGTTGACCTAATAGGTCATACCCGGTTTTGATAAGGACAAATACTCTTGGTATTTGATGACTTTTAAGTTTGTGTGCAGGTATATAATTAGCAAATCAACTAATGGCGCATGAAGACTCAAAGTCTAAAGACCGCGTAGACTTCTTTTGTTGTAATTTATATTATACGTGTCTATAATAGTAATTAGGATATCGGTTTGTAATAATCCATGCATGTCATGCATGTTGGTAATTGTAAGCTCAAAATGACCATAGAATGACCGTAGGGGCTGAATAACTTTAGAGAACCCTTCGGTCGACCGACGTCGGATTTTTGGGACTATCACTCCAGTGGTGTCATGCTCAGATGATCAAGCAGTGGTAAGTGATAGGGAAATGACATTAACAGAAGAAGAGTGAAATTAGGAATAACTTCCTAAGAGGGGGGGGGGTGAATTGGCTTTTTAAAACTTTCTCTTAAGTTCTTTTAAAATCCTTAACTTCTTTTAATATTTAACCAATTCTTTAACTTGTTTATTTATTTTGTCAATCAAACAAGAACTTGATTTCTTTTGAACAGTCAATCAACAACACAATTAAACAATCTTCAACCACACTTTGAAAGTAAAGACAATCAAACAATTAATCACAATTTCCAAACCAACATAACCACAATTTATTTACCAAATGCGGCACTTTTAGATTGATGAAATCATTCAAGATTTAAGACTCTTGGAATATAAAATAAATTTTTATACCATTCAATCACAATCAATATAATATATGTAACTTTTAGCTTTTGATGTTTTCAGCCCTGTGGTGAATGTGAGTTTTGAACAAAGCCCTATATATACAAAATTTCTTCTTCAATATGATGTTCAATATAAAATCCAATTACTCTTTCCAAACTTTAGAATTCAAATAAACTCTTAAGTTAATTTATCTTTGGGATGTTTAGCCAAGTAACGTACTCCCATATGGTTTTCGCAAAGATTGGTTCAACCAACATACTCCCTTCCAGTTTCTGCAACTTAAATCAAAATCAAACTTCAAGGTTTACTTGATTTCCAAATATACGTAGTTTATATGATTTTAAATTTAAACCATCCATGCAATTTAAATATGCTAAAAATAAAGAATAAGGAAAGAGAGAGTGATACGGAGATTTTTACGAGGTTCGGCTTATACCCAGCCTACATCCTCGCCTTTGGCAAACCACCAAAGGATTACTAAACCTGTTCCTTTAATGGGCGAAACAATACCTTTACAACACTCCTTGGTTAAGGCTAGAGCCCGCCTTCTCTGGTCACTCCTTATATAGGCTAGAGCTCGCCTCTTTAAGCAATATCCCTTTGCTTAGTCAACCATCCAAACAACCCTTTGAATCATCAATCTACAAGAAATAATTCAAATAGATGCATACAAATAATGCTCACACAAAGAGTTGATTAGTACACTTTAGAAACTAATATACTTCAAATTCAAAATATCAAAAGAGTGAAGTAAGAAGCTCTATGTAAATATCACTGGTTTACTTCTCTTTGATGAGGATCAAGAAATTAAATTAGATACTTTAGAGAAATTGTAAAAGCTCAGAGATTTCTCAGAAATTTCGCAGCAATTCAGAGCTTTAAAACAAATAGCAAGAAGCTTTGAGTGAAAGATATCTTGAAGGAATTTTCAATGCTTGGTGTATTTTGATTCTCATAAACCATGTATATATAGGCTTCAAAAACACTTTCATTCATGCTCCCCAAGTTTACTTGGAGTGCCCCCAAAGTTTCCAAAAATATCAGGGTGCAAGTCAATTAGATTTGAAAAAGAGAAGTTTGAAAAATCTGCTCGTTTCAGTACTTCGGTTGCCTAAAGTGCAACCTCAGTAGCCTAAAGTACGTTCAAGAGCCTGAAGAAACAAGGTTAGGCACCTGAAGATACACTGCCTGCTTGATTTTCTTCAGCCAAAATCTTTGGTTGCCTAAGGATTCAACCTTAGTCACCTGGACAGTACAAAAACACTCTCCTTCTTTCTTTTTCAAAGATATTTAGTTTCTTTGCTTTCTTACTTTTGAAAAAAAAATTTCGAGGTATTAAAATAAAGTCTCTAAGTCCATATTTATCCCCTCATGAGCTTCATTTCATTCACAATGACATTTTAACATTGAAGTACTTACATGAAGATTTCCTAACAATATGAACATTTCTTGTTCTTTGAAACTTCATGACCATCTTGAAGCTTTAGGTTCATTTCATCTTCAGATGTCTTTGTGCTTCCCGGTTTGATCACTTCTTGATACACGATACATCTTTAAGCTTGATAATGATCTTTTGAAGCTTCGTTGAGTTTGGCTTTTTCAGATTCCTGAAAACATCATTACTTGAGCACATGATGTCATTAACCTTTTCATCATTTGTTATCATCAAAACAAGATGTGAAAGCCTTATTAGGTTAACAAAGAGGTATATGATTCTAACTCAATCTCAATTGATGATTCTTACATTAACTGTTGTGATATGTTGAATGCTGAATCATCTATTGAATACCATGATAATTCTATTGATAATGCATGTGATGATTCTTATGTTGAATGTCAAGTTGTGTCATATGATGGATCATCCAATATTCCCTGTGACAATACTATTGAACCTGCATGCAATGATTCATATGAAAACTATTGTGTTAAATCTCATGATGAATCATGTGATGAATTGAATTATAAAAGCATGCTGTCATTTGAAAAACTAGAAAAAACCTTATTGAAAATGAATAAATTTATAGTTAAGATATCTAAGCATAAATCATTATTGAAAATTGAGATTAAAGGGATAGCTAAGCAATTAAAAGAATTAAAAGAATATCATGCTATCATTGAGAAGAGAAAAATTGGGAAGATATTGAAAATTATCTGCTTAGAAGAAATTGATGATTATTCTATTGATGCACCTAAAATAGAATGTGAAAAGAATAATCATAATAAACCGTTAAGAATCAAAAGAAATAAATTTTTCAAAAAGGGTTCATATTATAAGTCCCATAGTCATCTATCAGCTTATTTTTGTAAAAATATAACAATTAAGAAAAATCCTTCACGCATATACAAGATTTGCTTATTTAGCAAAATGAAAGAGCACATCAGTTTTAATTGTCTATTTAGAAGTGCCCGAGGCCAAGACAAAGAAATGATATGGGTGATCATGAAAGCAGACCTTGTAGGACTTAAGGAAAAACGGATTCAAATTGAAATTGTATTCTAGTTAATTTTTCCTTTGTTCCTAAGTTTAGGGGTTGTAATGACTGTAGGTTTGGGAAGTGATTGTTGCTGAAAAAAAAACTCTTAATACACACACTCACTAAACAATCCTACTATACTAAGACATTTTATCCACTTCCAGATGGACATGACATCTATGCCTTGCACTTAATTCTAAATGCTTAACCCATGTTAACATAAAAATCACAAAAGTTAAGCAACTATTGTCCTTTGCACAAAATTGAGTGTTAAGGTTCTATCGTATATCATATATTACTATACCCTAAGCTCACTTTTGAATATGAAAAACTTAAATCAAAGTCAAGTCATAACTCTAGGGTTAAAACACTAATGATCATAAATGGCTAATATATATACATTGAGTGTTTCTCACAGCCATAACCAAATTAGAGGCATCCACTAGGGGATTAGTCCCTTTGAGCTTAAATTGTAAAGTCTTTAGTCTTGGTTATCTCATCCATAGGAAATTCTTACCAAACCACGATCATATTCGGTGAGGTTTCACTCATTCCTTGGAATGTACCCTTGTTCCTCTATGTCATCATTTCTAAAGGATACTCCCCAATCACCAAAAAGCATTGTTCAAGAAAAGTCACATACTCCTTTGTGCTCGCTGCCAAAATAGTTAGGACTCAAAGGAAAGTACAGTCAAAGTAATTGCAAAATTGGGAAGTAATCTACCCTCAATATGTTAAATCTTGGTACGTGCTTCAATTGTGTAATATTTCTTCACCAAGAATCCCTAAAAATCATGTTGATGTTGTAACACATCAAATCTGTACCTAAGGGAGAACTTTGGGTCAAAATGAAGCCAAATTAGGGAAATTCACTCTGCTCGGTCGACCAAGCATTGACGTAGTAAAAGCTTCCGGTCGACCGAACAAGCATTGGCTTTGACCTCACGGTTGACCAAACCTTAATGAACCTATCTACCTTGGTCGACCGAACATGTCGATTTTCCCTTGGTCGAGCGAACATAGATACAGTACTCCCTCTCGGTTGATCATCCATCTCAGTTCAAATTCGCCCCGGTTGACCGAATAGTGTCGGTGCATAAAGAACCTAAACCGTCGGTCGACCGTGTCTGCTTCTGGTCGATCGAGATGTGATATATATATACTTTTCCCTCGATCAAAGCTCATTTGCATGAAGATTTTGAGAGCTCTTTCGCCTTTCCCCCTAACATTACCAAGCAAACTTTGATTTGAGCCTCACATCCTCCATCCTACACTCATGGCACACCACAATGAGCACATCGAAGCCCATGACATAGCACACGTTGAGGATGAATACTTCATATCAGAACGATCCAAGGTCAAATCCGTACGAGAGTTTCTTCCTAAGGAGGCAATACTGGGTAAGATCTTAGACTTGGAGTTCATGAATCAGTATTTTGCCAATATAATGGACATGTTTGAATATCAAGGCTGGAAAACTTTTGTTTCCTATCAGCTTGGGGGTCACTACCCAACGTACGTTAGATTATTTTATGCTAACCTGGGTAATGATGAAAATGGGTACTTCTCCCGAGTATTAAGGACTGATGTTCGTTTCGATGCACAGTACCTCTCAGATGTCCTTGAGATAGATTGTGGAGATTTTAAGTGCCCAGATGTGGTAAATTCCTAGATTCATGAATAGGAATTTATGGTTACCACATTTGCAAGCCTGACCTTATCTGATCTAGGAACGGCTAGCCAAAACCATCCCCCACAGTAGGCAGTTTACGTTAGAGGCTAGAGCTGTGCACCACTTGATCACTTATAATGTTCTTCCCAAAGTAGGTTCTAAAGTGCAAATGTCTTTCCTATACTATTTTATTATGTTGTGTTTATTTGCCCAAAAGAAGTTAGATCTTCCTAGCTTGATGATCCGATGGATGATGGCTAAAATGATTGGCCATAGAATTATAATGTCGTACAGGTGAATCCTGAACAAGTTGTTTAGATCCATTGGAGTCACACTCTCAAATGTGGCTTCATCGAAGAAAAGACGACCTACTAATATTTTTTCTAGCGTCACCCAGAGACTTATGGGGTATGAACTGGTTGGCAACATCTGGTTGCCTTCTAGGTGTGCAGCAGTACAGGGGGAGGCCCCGTAGGAGCCACCACAGCCTATACAGCCGTCAAATGTGGACCTAATGGCTGCCATCACTAGTTTATCTAACTCATTTAGATAGTTTCGAGATTCAGTCCAATCAGACCTACAAGATTTGGCATCGTCATCCACTGCCCTTTGTGATGAGTTTTGGCAGTTCTCCATCTCTACCGCTAGTCGATTCACATATTTAAAGAGGATCATGACAGTCAGCTTCAGTGAGCTAAATGATCATATTTAGGAGATGCAGAACGAGAGAGACCGGATGACCATTGACTTTGACTTCGATGCCGATAACGGTGGCGATGGTGGTGATGATGGAGGGGAGTTCTAGATTTAAAAGAGCTGCTTGTAGATCAGATTGTGCAGAGTTGATTCATTTATTATTATTATTATTCTATATCATCTGGTCCATACCTATATGAAACAATTTTTTCTTTTGTTTTGTATTATCTTGATGATCACATTCACCACACATACGTAGATAATGTGATATGATGGTTATGCTTTTGATTATGATATATGTCTGCAGTACTTTGATGTGCCTATGCTAGTGGTTAAATGATTGCTCTATTGAAATGGATGCTTAGTGTTGGCCTAACAAGACTTACAATTCTTATTTTGATGATAACAAATCATGATATCTTTAATATGGTTCATTTCAAGTGAAAGTTTTTCAGGAAGAATGCAAAGCTTAAAGGTAGTGACAAAGCTCAAAAGGATGATAAAGTTTATGGATTGAAAAAGATCAAGAAAGAATGATGATCTGAAGCTCAAAGGTGATAGAACAACAAGGACTTACTTGAAGATCAAAAGAATATGTTTTTAAGGATGTTTTGTATGTAAGTACTACAAGTGAACTTCAAATATAAACAGAATTGAAGCTCTCATAAAATCAAAAGAAACTTGGAAATAAAGTTTTAGTAAAACCTAAAGTATCTTTTTCAAATCAAAGAAAAGAAAGGTTTAAAGAATAAAAGTTTTTTTAACAAAACAGAAGGGCCAGACGACTGCCTCTACATGCCAGGCGACTGCCCAAATTAAATGAATAAATTTCAAAGAGGCAGTAGGGTGCCAGGCGACTGCCTAAGCACAGCTAGGTGCCTGGGTGGTCATGTTAGATGACTGCCTAAGTTCTGGCAGGTGACTGCCAATGTTCTATTTTTTAAATTTCTCTTATGGTAGGCGACTTCCACTCGAACGTTTGTTTATTAAATTCCAACAGGAAGATTTTTTAAATGGATTTTTTTGGGCACTACTATTTTAAAAAACTTGGGGATTACTTCAAGGAAACTTTGGGGACAAGGAATTACTTTTAAACATCTATAAGTTGCCCCAAACTTCATAGAATTTTTACACCAAGAAATTTCCAACAATCAAAGTTCTCTAAAAAGCTCTCAAATTCTCTTGTGTTCATCCAACTTCAACTACTGAGTTACTGCTGATACAAACTCCGAAGTAAAGCCTTCAAAGTATGAATCTTTCAATACTTGGAAGATATTTGGTGATCTAAATTTAGTATTGAGCTTCAGTCCTTTTATATTTGATTTACTTTGAAGTATGCTTGTGTTGATTGTCGTACTAATCTACTCTGCTGTGAGAGTGTCTTTTGTACACAAACTTTTCTCTATCTTGGTTCTTGTTTATAGACTATTCAAGGTTGTAGAATCGTTGGGCCAAACGAGGGAATATTGTTTGGAGAGGTGGGTTCTAGCCAAAAGGAATGAGTGGTTGTAATCGGGATTGTTCCACCCATCAACGGAACTGAACTAGTGAATTCTTTGGTGGTTTGCCAAATGAGAGGACGTAGGCTGAGTATAAGCCGAACCTCATAAAAGATTTATGTCTCTCTCTCTTCCTTATTCTTTATTTTTCAGCAATACTTACAACCTGCATGCATGCTTTAAATTATTATATTCTGAGTGCATGGTTGTTAAATAGATTGGAGGATAATTCGTTTTGGCTTGATCAACATTGATTGTGGAAACCGAAAGGGACTACGTTGGTTGATCATCCTAAATTTATTAATCTAAAAGTTTGTTTAAAAACTAAACACAAAGAAGAAGAGTGAGTTTGGAATAACACAGGGCTTATATAAATTCAGCTTGCTTTACAATTTATTATAGGGCTATTGATACAAAGATCAAGATTTTGATTATCTTTTTGATTGGTTGTGGTTGAATTGATTTTGTGTTTACTTGTTGTGATTGTTGATATAAAATAAAGTATTAAAAAGAATTAAATTTTAAAAAATCCAATTCACCCCCCCCCCTCTTAGGAAGCTATCCTAATTTCACTTAGTATAGAGAGCCTCCTGCATGGCGGATGCAGTTGATGAGAATTTCCTACTGGTAGATTATAGGTTCTCATATGCCTTACTCTTGAGATACTTCTTGTTTAAAAGTCGTTTTTGTGCAGGTAAATTTCGTGAAATGTTCTGTTTACAGTTGGCATGCTACCAAATTTTCTATAGACATTTGCCCAAATAATTGAAACATTTCTGTGTGTGCAAAATCTAAATATTTTACACTTGGTTCATTTGCGTTGAAATTTTAAATTCCTTAGGGTTGATTGTGCATATATATTTAAAGTAATTAGACCGAAATGCATACTCTTAGGGGGAGTCACTTAGCATTAAAATCATTAGGCCCTGAGAAACAAATATGTATTCTTTACTATATATTTGTAACACTTGATACTAGGCCATCATGCTTTCACTATTATGTATTTCTTGAAATATGGATTTATTCTAGCCACCAAACATGATTATGATAAAATTGACTTTAAAATATTTTTGAAAGGATGAGTGAAAACCAAATGAAAATTAAACCTCATCTTCATGTAATCATCAGATATTTAAGGAGTCTTGAGTAAAATTTACAAGTCTAACTACGCTTTAATTGTTGGTATTTCTCATTGGATTAGACTTACTAAAATGATTCTTGTCTATGTGCACATCTTATATATCTTGTTAGCTTTACCGTGATCCCAAGAGGGGGGTGAATTGGTATTTTTAAAATTTATCTCCTAGGTATTCCTCTTAACAGCAGTATGTTCACAAGCCTATGGTCAATCTAGTGCAAATAATATAAATATACCTGAAATTAAATAAAGCAGTTTAAACAATCACACAAGCACCAGAAAGCAGTAAAGAAAGGATAACACGTAGATATGTTATCAAGTTTCGGCCAACTACCTACGTCCCCGCCTTGGCTAACCAACACAAGGATTATCACAATAACTTGCTCACTTAAATGGGTGGAGCGGCACCTATACAAACCAAGTCAAATTACCACAAGGCTGACCTCAACCTTTACACCAATCCTTACCGAGCTGGATTACCGCCCCCTCAGGCCACGCCTGGAATCTCTCAGATATACGATCACAAGGTACAATACAAGAGTGCTTTCAAGTAAAGAAGATTTGTACCACAAATGCGCACAAATACAAACACCACAGATGATTTAAAATGTAAGCTCGGTGTGGTCTAAATAGTTTCAACTCCCAAATAGATTTACTATCATTGTAATGAGTGCGTGAGAGTGTAAACCTAGATGATCTTTGTATCACAGGATATTCAATCTAAGTGCTCAAACAAAGATATTATCCAAAACTTCATATATTTCAATCAACAAGTTTTCTCAATACATATATGTATATAAAGCTCTAGCAATGTATATGTTTGGTTTGCAAGATATATGAAATCTTTGTATTTCAGCAGATGATATAGACTTGTATGGATATTGCTACAAAGATTAATATAATACACACACAAATACCTTTTCACAAATATATCAATATGAATACCACAAGGTATTTGATTATGTTTGAAAGTATTTTTGCAAGCCCCAAACAAATACAAACTTCCTAAGTTATTACAATGAGAATGCAATACTCGGGAGTTCACCACAAGTCTTCTTAGGGTAGGCTTATTGGCAAAGCCTCCTAAGAAAACTTAGGTTATGCTCTCGAAGAAAAATCGATTCAAATGTGCAACAAATGAGAGAGCAAACCTCTAAGTAGTAATACTCAATACACTTACAAATGATATAGATAGATGAAGAAGGTAAGCTTGAGTAGATTTCAAAAGAGTATGAGCAGCGAGAAGCAAAGAATAAAGTATTTTTGCTTGAGAGAGATTTTCTTAGTCTTTTTGCTAATCAGTAATTAATCTACCAAATGAAAGAGTATATATAGACATACTGAAAATTTTGACCGTTAGGGACCTATTAGGGATTATTGGAAAAGTTTAATGACATTTAAATTAATTTAACCCTGTTTAAAATTATTAACCACGATAAAAAAATATGAGCAACCCGAGAGGTCTGATCGACCAGAAATGGTTCGATCGACCAGGTTTCAAATGGCTCGGTCGACCAGGGGACTTTTGAATTGAAAGGCTCGTTGATCTGAGAGGGAGATTTCCCAAACTTCCAAGGTTCGATCGACCGGGCCTTTTTGAACTGCATGGTTCGGTCTACCAGACCGCTGGGAATTCTTCCAAGAACCCTTTGGTCGACCAAGTAGTTGGAGAACAAATTTTCTCGGTCGACCAGATGGTCAACTATTGACCCATGAGGGTTTCGGTCGACCAGGGCCTTTTGAACTAACCTTGCTGGTCGACCGAGTGGTCAAACTTTGACCCTATGGAGTTTTGGTCGACCAGGGCCTTTTGAACTACCTTTACTGGTCGACCGGGTGGTCAAACTTTGACCCAGGATGTCTCGGTCGAATAGGCCAAAATGAACTAGCTTGGCTGGTCGACTGAAAGTGCATCGTGTGTGCATTTCGGTCCCATATTGAAGCAAACATGCCCTATTCAAGTGCCTAGCAAATATATGTGAAAGTGTGAGTGTCCTAGGGGCACTTGGGGTCCAATTTGAAGACACCGAAAAAGTCTGGTGTCGGTCGACCGAACCTTAAGGTCTTTCTATGGTTATTTTTGGTTTGTATCTGGTTTGAACTTACAAAATAAATCAAGCATATGATGTGTGTGCTTATTACAAACCGAAAACCCTAATTACTATTACAGACAAATTTTACTAAGATTATTACAATTAAGAGCATGAGTTTGTCTTCAAGCTTTGAGCTTTCACGTGCCATTGATGATATACTAATATGAACCTGCACATGAACTATATATTTATTAAATACAAGAGTATTTGTCATTATCAAAATCAGGGCGTGACCTATAAGGTCAACATATCTATTGCATAATCATATTGGATGTAATGAGCATTGATTATTCCTTGTGAGGCACAATTTCTTGTCCACTTCATGATGATATTGCAACTTTTACTTGATTGTTGGACCATACTGAATTGTTTGAGTAGTTGTGGATAAACTGCTAGGAAATATAAACTCAAACAGGTTACATCTTATACAAAATTTATTTTGGAAAGTCTGATATACAAATGGCACTCTATCGAATTTTTTCTAAATCTTTCCAAAATTTTTCATGTAAATGTAATACTTACCCATTGCCTAGAGTGTTAACTCATATGGGCTTTTTTTGCTATTTCCAAAAGGGGAAGATGTAAAGGGGAAAAAATAATGGGTAAAATGACTTTGTTTAAAAACAAAGTGGATGCATATTGATAGTGGGAGCCTTCTTAGGCTTAAACCCATATTTTTGTTTATCGTATTTGTCATCATAAAAAACGGGGAGAATGTTGACCTTATAGGTCACGCCCGATTTTGATTATGACAAATACTCATTGTATCTAATGAGTGTTTGATACTTTGAGTAGGAACTTACATTGAAAGATCATAATGCACATGGAGAGAGTGAAGCTTGAAGACCAAATTTCTATTGAAGACCCAATTTTTATGTTGTAATATAATTCATTCATGTAAAGGGTCTGTAATAGTAATTAGGGCTTTGATTGTAATAATTGCATGCATCACCTGCATGATGTAATGTGTAAGCCCAAAATGCAAATGACCTTAGAAATACCTTAGGTTGACCGACACCAGATTTTTTCGGTGTCTATAAAAAGACCTAGAAAAGACCCTAGGACACTCACCTTTGAACTTATATGTTTTAGGAACTATTATAGGGTGATCGTTGATTGAAACAGGATTGAAATGCACAAAATGTGAACATTCGATCGACCAAACTACCATGTACAAAATGCCCTGGTCGATCGAACCCGGACCAGATCAACTTATTAACCACAGCCTGGTCGATCGAACTCTTGTAGTTCAAATGGCCTCGATCGACCGAAACCTACTGAAGTCAACATTTTGGCTTCCTGGTCGACCAGGAGAAAAATGTACTCCAACGCTCTGGTCGACTGAGGGTCTTTGGCAGTTGTCCCAATGGTACGGTCGACCGATCATCGCAAAATGGAAAATCGCCCTTTGGACATACTCGTCCAGTCGACCGAACCTGAAGTTCATTTTTGGCCTGATCGACCGAGCCTCAAGAACTTCAGTCGACCAAAATAGTTCTAGTCAATCAGGTCTCTCAGGTTGCCCGGCATTTTTCCCGTGGTTAACTTATTTTTATCTGGGTTAAAATACTTAAAACATCATTAATCTTTTCTAATAATTCCAGCTATGTCCCCAACGGTTATATTTCATAGGGTGTCTATATATACCCCCTCATTTGGGATTATTAGTAGTAGATTAGCAAATTTGATTAGGGAAAATTCTTTGAAAATCCAAAAACCTATAATACTCATTTTCATACTTAAACAACTCATACTTACCTTCTCCTATTGCTTATACTCTTTGTAAGTTGATTGAGTGTTTATCTTTATAGGTTTGCTCTCCTCTTTGTATTTGATTGATTCGATTTTAATGAGAGCTTAACGAGAGTATTTTTAGGAGGCTTTGTTCATAAGCCTATCCTAAGAAGACTTGCCTAAGCTTCTGAGTATTGCATTTGTGTTACAATATCCTAGGACGCTTGTATTTGTCTTTGGGTTACAAAAACATTTTCAAAACATACTTAAACATCTTGTGTGATTTATATTGATACATCTTTGAGAAGATATGTGTGTTTGTATTATAGATCTTAGTTGCAATATTTATTTGCATATCTTTTGCTGAATACAAAGACTATATATCTTTTGCAAGCCGAGCATGCACGTCATCTACTATTTACGTGATTGATATATCCTTTAGACTGATACATTTGAAACTTGCTTCACATCTTTGTGTAAATTTGTTGATTGAATACCTTGAGATACAAAAATTACTTGTTAATACTCTCACACACTCATTACACTGATAGAAAATATATTTGGGAGTTGAAATATTAGACGACACTAAGCTTACTTATATATCATTTGTGGTGTATGTGATTCCACATAACTGGGAACATATCTGCTTTATACGAAAGCATAATCATTGTTCCATTCGATTGTATTTCAATACTATTATATATCTAGGCACAGGCCTGAAGAAGGAGACTAGCCCTATGAAATAGTCCTGAATTGGCTTAGACCCGGTTAGGAAAGTTAGGTGTGCCATCCTGTTAAGGCATGTTAGTTGAGGTCAGCCCCTTAATTGACCTGGTTAAGGTTCAGGTCAGCCCTATGGTAATTGACCTGATTTGTATCAGTGCCGCTCAACCTTTAAGCGAGCCTTTAGTGGAATCCTCAGACTTGCGAGCTAGAGGCGGGGATGTAGGCACAATTGGCCGAACCCCGATAACATATCCTGTGTTTGTTTATATTTCTGCACTCTATATTTACCACACGTGTATGTTATGGTGTGAATGATGCGTAAGATTTAAATTTCTGTATATTATACCTACTTGCGCATTTGGGATTGTATAGAAAGATCTCAGGTAGCTAAATCATAATGATTCTTGATTTAACTTAGGAGAAAAGTTTAAAATTCCAATTCACCCCCCCCTCTTGGGAATATACTAATTCTAATAGTAACATATCCTCCAAGATCTGTATTGTCTTCTCTGACTGCCCATCAGTTCGGGGGTGGAACGTTGTATTGAAAGTAAGCTTCGTCCCCAGTGCTTCTTGTAAGCTCATCTGGAATCAAGAAGTAAACATTGGGTCTCGATCTAATACAATGGACACCGATACCCTATGCATTCTAACTATCTCATGCGTGTATATATATGCTAGCCTACTCAAAAAGGTAGCTAACCTTCATCGGTAAAAAGTGAGTAGATTTCGTTACCTATCCACAATCATCAAGATAGCATTCTACCCGTGAAGTACTGGCAACAATCTGGTCATAAAGTCCATGGAAATATGCTCCCATTTCCACTCCGAAATAGCTAGGGGCTGTAACGGCCCAGCCGGCCTCTGATGTTCAACTTTCACCTACGGACACGTCAGACACTACTCCACGAATTGAACAATTTTTCTTTTCATACCACTCCACCAGAAGGTTTCGCACAAATACCGATACATCTTTGTACTACGTAGATGTAGCGTATACAAAGAACGATGCGCTTCCTCCAGAATCGTCCTTCGGATATTGTCATCATTCATAACACATGACCTGGTCCCAAACCTCAACACACCTCTCTCAGAGATGTCAAATTTCGTAGCTAAACCTTGCTGTACTTTCTCCACAATCTCAAATAACTCTGCATCACTAGCCTGCGCGACAATACGCTTAAACAGAGTCAGCTAGACCACCAAGCTAGAAATAAGAGCCTGATGATCACTGGACACCAACTCTATACTCAAGCTTTCCAGATCCCTTCTGATGTGATGCTGAGCTACAACTGCTGATATAGCCGCATGTTCTGACTTCTGACTCAACGCATCAGCTACCACATTAGCTTTCCTCAGGTGATAACTGATGGTGTAACCGTAGTCCTTAATCAATTCAAGCCACTGTATCTACCTCATGTTCAACTTCTTCTACGTGAAAAATTACCTAAGACTTTTGTGATTAGTGAAAATATCGCATTACACACCATACAAGTAGTGTCGTCAAATCTTCAATGCATATACAATGACAACTAACTCCAAATCATGCGTAGGGCAATTCTTCTCGTATTCCTTGAGTTGTTGAGAAGCATACACTACTACTTTACCCTGCTGCATAAGCACACATCCCAAACCCTTTAGAGACGCATCGCTATAAATCACAAAACTGCCATCCCCAAAAGGAATGGTCAAAACCAGAGCAGTAACCAACCAGTGTTTCAACTCCTGAAAGCACACAATCACTGGTCCATTCAAACTTCACCCCCTTCCTGGTCAATTGATTCATAGGCCCAAAAAACTTAAAGAAACCCTCCACGAGCCGACGATTATAACCTGCTAGTCCTAGAAAACTCTGAACCTCCTGCACACTCTTTGGCCTCATCCAGTCAACTACATCTTTGATCTTGCGATGATCAACTGAGATTCCGTCCTTAGACACCACATGGCCAAAGAATGCAACCTGATTCAACCAGAATTCACACTTCTTCAATTTAGCATACAACTTCTTCTCCCTCAGAATCTGCAATACTAACCTCGGATGGCTCTCATGCTCTTATGAACTCCTCAAGTATACCAGAATATCATTGATAAACACCACCAAAAACTAGTCCAGGTACTCATAGAAAATCCTATTCATAAGATCCATGAACACTACTGGAGCATTCTTTAACTCAAAAGGCATGACCAAAAACTTGTAGTGGCCATATCTGGTTCGAAAAGCAATCTTCGCAACATCTTCATATCGAACCCTCACTTGATCATACCTTGACCGTAGGTCGATCTTTCAAAAGACCTGCGTCCCCTATAGCTGGTCAAAGAGATCATCAATATGAGGAAAAGGGTAATGATTCTTCACAATCACCTTGTTAATCTCACGGTAATCAATGCACATCTACATCAACTCGTCCTTCTTCTTCATAAACAAAACTGGAGCTCCCTAGGGTGAAACACTAGGTCAAATGAAAACCCTGTTCAGTAATTCTTGCAACTGCTTCTTCAACTCCTAAAATTTTGCTATAGTCATCCGGTACGGAGCTTTAGAGATCGGAACCTTTCCAGGCAGCAACTCTATCGCGAACTGCACCTCATGATCCGGAGGTAAACTAGGTAAATCCTCTAGAAACACATCCGAAAATTCACTGACTACCCGAATATCCTCGAGCCTCAACTCATCCCGTAGTGGTTCCCTTATGTAAGCTAGGTACCCCTGACATCCGTCCAAGAGTAACCTCCTTGCCTATAGTACCGATAGAACCTATAGCGTTAAATGCACACATGATCCCAAAAATTCATACTCCTACTCCCTAGGAGTTCTGAACACTACCACCTTCCTACAACATTCGATCACAGCATAACTGGAGAATAACCAATCCATCCCCAGTATAATATGAAACCCCAACATATCGTATACCACATGATTCGCTAGTAGCAACTTCCCTTGGATTACCACTGGGCAGTCTTCTAACATTCTCCTATAGAATGATATACTCCTAGATGGTGTAGCTACAGACAATCCTTCTTCCAAGACTTGGGTCTCTGCCCCACACAGTTTAACAAAATTAGTAGCTATAAAGGAATTGAAATTAGGATAGCTTCCCAAGAGGGAGGGGGGTGAATTGGATTTTTAAAATTATTTCAAGTTCAATTCTTTGTTGTATATTAATAATCATAACAAGTGAATACAAAAACAATTCAACCACAACCAATCAACAAGATAATCAAAATTTTGTTCTTTGCAACAATAGCCCTGTAATAAATTGTAAAGCACATTGAATTTATGTAAGTATTGTGTTTATTCCAAACTCACAATTCTTCTTTGTGTTTATCTTTTAAACAAACTTTTAGATTAACAAGTTTAAAATGATCAAC
This sequence comes from Malania oleifera, assembly GCF_029873635.1. Taxonomy (NCBI): domain Eukaryota; kingdom Viridiplantae; phylum Streptophyta; class Magnoliopsida; order Santalales; family Ximeniaceae; genus Malania; species Malania oleifera. The sequence continues at coordinate 28,042 of NW_026651965.1, read as the reverse complement.
CAACGTAGTCCCTTTCAGTTTCCACAATTAATGCTGATCAAGCCAAAACAAATTATCCTCCAGTCTATTTAACAACCATACACTCAGAAATTACAATTTAAAGCATACACGCAGGTTGTAAGTATTGCTAAAGAAAAGAGTAAGGAAGAGAAGAGAGACACAAGGTTTTACAAGGTTCGGGTTATACCCAGCCTACGTCCTTGCCATTGGCAAACCACCAAAGGATTCACTAGTTCAGTTTTGTTGACAGGTGGAACAATACCGATTACAATCACTCCTTCCGTTAGGCTAGAGTTTGCCTCTCCAAACCAAATTCCCTCGTTTGGTCCAATGTTTCTACAGCCTTGAATTGTCTATTAACAAGAACCATGACAGAGAAGAGTTTGTGTACAAGAAAACACTCTTACAATAGAGTAGGTTAGTACAACATTCATCACAATAATACTTCAAAGTAATTCAAATATAAAAGAATTTGAAGCTCAATACTCAATTTAAATCACCAAATATCTTCCAAGTATTGAAATATTTAGACTTTGAAGGATTTACTTCAAAGTTTGTATCAACAAAAACTCAGTAGTTGAAGATGGATGAACACATGAGAATTTGAGAGCTATTTAGAGAACTTTGATTGCTTGAAATTTCTTGGTATGAAAATCTCTGAAGTTTGGGGCTATTTATAGATGTTTAAAAGTAATTCCTTACCCCCAAAGTTTTCTTGAAGTAGTTTCCAAGTTTTTCAAAATAATAGTGTCCAAAAAATCCATTTAAAAAATCTTCGCGTTGAGAGTTTTTAAGCCAACGTTCTAGTAGCAGTCGCCTATCATAGAATAAACTTACAACACAAAACACTAACGACTCACCTACCAGAACCAAGACAGTCACCTGGCATGACCACCCAGGTGACTGGCTATGTTCAGGCAGCTGCCTAGCATGCTACTGTCTCTTCAAAAAATTCTTCATTTAATTTGGCAGTCGCCTGGACCTTCTGTTTTTTAAAAACTTTTCTTTTTTCAAAAACCTTTCTTTTCTTCGATTTGAAAAACATACTTTAGGGTTTTCGTAAAAATATATTTCTGAGTTTCTTTTGATTTTACGAGAGCTTCAATTCAGTTTATACTTGAAATTAACTTAAAGTACTTACATACAAACATGATCTTCAAGTAAGTCCTTGTTCTTCCATCATATTTGAGGTTTTGATCTTTTCTTTGAACTTTCATCAAGTTATCTTTAATCCTCATGCTCTTCTAGATCTCTTTTAATCCATAAGCTTTATCATCTTTTTGAGCTTTGTCACTACCTTTAAGCTTTTCCTTTTTCCTGAAAAACTTTCACTTAAACCACATTAAACACATCATGATTTGTTATCATCAAAATAAGAATTGTAAGCCTTGTTAGACCAACAATCTCCTCCTTTTTTATGTTGACAAATTGAGAGCAAAAATAATAAGAGATAGTACTCATGGCTCCCCCTTTCAACAAACATGATATATTCATAGTCATAGTCACATAAGTAATGAATTTATGGTAATTGCAAAATGATCCATACAAGATCCATACAAGATAATCCATTAATGATCCATACATATTCATAGTTTTACAAACCATAGAACATATTAGCATTCAATTTTGCACTCCCTTCTCTCAAACATCTCCCCCTTTGGACATCAATCAAAAGGAGAGTAGTGAAGTGCTGCAATTCATAGTACTTATAAATCTTATAATCATAAAGAACATACTATCTGGTAAAGCACTAATACATAGGCAAAATTTTTTAAATAACTCATAGATGAAACACATCAATCGAAGGCTTCCACAGATCCAATTTCTTCTTCTTCTTCTTCTTCTTCTTCTTCTTCTTCTTCTTGTTCACCATATTCATCATCACTTGATGGAGCAGAGCTGATATCCATTGGAAATTTTCCTTTAGAGGAGCTAGCCAAATGTTGTTCAATCTTGTCAACTCGCTGAACAAGCCTTGGACAATGAGTTTCCACAGTGGAAACCTTCTCCCTTAGTGTACCAAGTCCAGATTGCATTCCATCACTGAAGGTCATATAGTGATTAAAAAATGGAACGAACCAAAGAAAGATTTTCTGAGTCAAGTTGAACTGAAGATGTTGGTATGGAAGACTGAGGTGGCGGTGTAGATGATACATGACGATGTCCCTTATGAAACCACCCTTGAGGAGAGTTCTTATATCCCATATGCTTAAGAATAGTATCAGAAAAGATATCGTAATGGGTTTTTCTAGTGAAGTTAAATGATGGTGTAAGAACATTGAAATGAGCAAATACCATATTTAACATCCCAGCATATGGTAGAATGACACGAGGGGCATCAACTTTCATAATAATCCATTTGATAATTAGACTTGGAAGATCCAACTTTTCCTCTTTAAGAATACACCACATTACAAAACAATCTAAGAATGAAATATGATCATGAGAACTAGAACGTGGTAGGATATTGTATGTAATAAGTTTGTGCAGGATTAGAGCTTATAGATTGAGCTGTTTGTAAAGAGGTGGATACCCAAAGTCGATAGGTGTATCAGTTATGACTAGGGGTAAAAGTTCCTCTAGAGTAAATCCTTAGGACGTTATCTATTGTTTCTCAACAATGTGGACCTCAAAATTTTCTGGCTTGACTCGAAGAATTTTTCCCAAAGATATGGGAGTAGGATGAATATTTTGCCCTAGAAGATTTGTTTTGATCCCATTTTCATCCCTTTCCATATTTGCATAGAAAATCCGAACCACGTTTGGATAGTATCCTTTTTGTTGATAAGTAATAAACCAATCCCACCCAATTTCCTTGAAAAGTTTCATAATTTCAGGAAAATCTGAATTGAAGAATGTAACATCAAGAACTTTACCTAGAATGGGTTCGGTTGAGGCGATTTGGTTTTTATAGAGTTGCTTAGCATGTGGAGTCACTAACCATTTCTCCACTTCATCATTGTTGATCCTTGTCGAAGATGAAGAACCCTTGTTACCAGTCGATTTTATCCGTGCCATGTTTGTATGGAAGAGGAAAACTGATAAACCCTATGTTGGCCTAATAAGGCTTACAATTCTTATTTTGATGATAACAAATCAAATGATATATTTAATATGTTTCAAGTAAAAGTGTTTAGGAAAATAACAGAGCTCAAGTGTATAAGAAAGTTCATGGATTACAAAGAGCATGAAGAATGAAGTCATATTGTGAAAAGCTCAAAGGAAAGAATGCAACTACAAAGATGGTGGAAGAAGAAGTTTTGAAGACTAGATTATACTTTTAAGGATATTCTCAAATGTAAGTACTTCAAAGTAAATCTTAAGTATAAAGAAATTTGAAGCTCATAAAAATTTAAAAATATGTTTTTATATATATACTCTAAAGAATATTTCTTAAATCCATAAAAAGAAAGGGTTCAAGTATTCAAAATTTTGTTTTCAAAGGATCTGAAATTCTTTTAAGATAAACTCTCTGATCTGAAATCGATTTACATTCTGAAATTAAGTTTTCCAATGATCAAAATTTTTATCTTCTTTGGAAAATTATTTGATAATCCATACCAAGTAATTGAGCTTGAAATTTCTTATATTTAAATTACTTTGAGGTATAAAGTGAGCTGATTGGTGTATTAATTCACTCTACTGTGAGAGTTCTCTTTTGTACACATATTCCTTCATTATCTTTCTTAAACGATTCTGAGTTGTTGAATCGTTGAACCAAATAAGGGGTTGTTATTTGGAGAGGCGGGCTCTAGCCTAATTGAAGGAGTGCATTGTAAGTTGGTATTGTTCCACCAGGTAAAGGAACTGAGATAGTGAAATCCTTTGGTGTTTTTGCCAAAGGCGAGGACGTAGGTTGTGTTGAAGCCAAACCTCGTAAAAACTCTTGTCTCCTTCTCTCTACTTTAATTTACATACTTTATTCGCTTTTGTTATAAAATTTATGAGTGTAGTTTGCAGGATTTAAATTAAGTTCTTGATCAATAGAAAGTACATTTTGATTAATCTTTTGTGGAAACCCAAAAGGGGAGTACGTTGATTAATTTACAGAAATCTTAATCAAGTAAAGTGAATAATAAAAGGTTACAAGGAAAGCAACCGAAGCCTAACTGTTATTGATTGATTGATTACATTGATTGAATTATTATTTTAAATTCCAGTTTTCTTAAGTGTTGTTATATATTGTATTTTGCTGGTTTATTAAAATTAGAAAACTTAAAAATCAAATAAAATTAAAAGATTTCCAATTCACCCCCCCTCTTGGGAAGCTATTCTTCATTTCACCCTAGGTTATACTCGCAATTTGGTTTGGAGGGTAGGTTTGTTACTCGGTTTTAGACTGATTTGGAAGAAGATTTTGTGTTGAAAAGAATAGGAAAGAAGAATTTCATAGAGAAAGAAGAAGGAGCAGGCGGCTGAAGGAAGTTAAAATGACATAAAATAGGGTTTTAAACCCTACCTGACGTGAGGCATTCTCCTACTAGGATAAGGCAGGCGCCTGTCAATGAAGAATTTGAAAAGTCAGTAGCCTGACAGTCGCCTGCCAAGCAAAAAAAAATTTAGTTTACTTCTCGAATATGCATCATACCCAATTCTCTTCTAATGAATATGAATCGCTCTTCAGATAGAGGTTTTGTAAATATATCTGCTAATTGGTCATTTGTATTTACAAATTCTAGCCTTATGTCTTCATTTTGCACGTGATCTCTCAAGAAATGATGTCTTATGTCAATATGTTTTGTTCTTGAGTGAGATACCAAATTTTTTGAAATAATTAAGGCACTTGTGTTGTCACATTTTATTGGAATAGTTTGATATTGAATTTTAAAATCTTTTAGTTGTTGTTTCATATACAATGTTTGGGCATAGCAACTCCCTACAGCTATGTATTCTGCTTCTGCTATGGATAGAGCTACAGAGTTTTGTTTCTTTGAAGACCATGAGACTAAAGAGTGTCCTAGAAAATGACATGTTCCGCTTGTGCTTTTTCTATCTATCTTGCATCCAGCAAAGTCTGCATCAGAATAGCTTATCATTTCAAATTCAGTTTCCTTTGGATACCATAAACCTAGTTCAAGTGTGCCTAGTAGATATCTAAGGATTCTTTTAACCGTTGTTTGATGTGATTCCTTAGGAGCTGATTGGAACCTAGCACACATACATACGCTAAACATAATATCCGGTCTACTTGCTATTAAGTAAAGTAAGCTTCCTATCATACCTTGGTAATGCTTAGTATCTACTTGTTTCCCTTTTTCAACCTTGTCAAGACTAGTTGAAGTACTAATGGGAGTTCCTATAGGTTTACTTTCTTCCATATCAAACTTCTTTAACATGTCTTTAATATATTTAGTTTGATTTATGAAAGTTCCATTTTTTGCTTGTTTGATTTGTAATCCTAAAAAGTAATTTAACTCTCCCATCATGCTCATCTCAAACTCTTTTTGCATAGAATTAGCAAATTCATTACACAAATCCTTATGGGTTGCTCCAAAAATAATATCATCAATATAAATTTGTACTATAAGCATGTCCTTGTTTTTTGTTTTTATAAATAAAGTACTATCTATCTTTCCTCTTGAAAATTGTTTTGAATTAGAAACTTGCTTAGTCTTTCATACCAAGCTCTGGGAGCTTGTTTCAATCCATATAAAGCTTTAGTTAACTTAAATACATGATCTGGATTTTTTTAATTTTCAAAACATGGAGGTTGTTTTACATATATTTCTTCATTTATATATCCATTTAAGAAAGCACTTTTTACATCCATTTGGTATAATTTGAAGTTCTTATAGGCTGCATAATCTAAGAGCATCCTAATTGCTTCCATTCTTGCTACGGGGGCAAAGGTTTCATCGTAATCGATACCTTCTTCTTGATTATAACCTTGTGCTACTAGCCTAACTTTATTTCTTATAACTATCCCATGTTCATCCTTTTTATTTCTAAATACCCATTTAGTTTCTATGATTGATTTGTCTTTGGGTTTTGGTATAAGTTCCCATACTTGGCTTCTTTCAAATTGATTTAGTTCCTCTTGCATGGCTATAATCCAAGAGTCATCTTTTAAGGCTTCTTCAATATTGTTGGGTTCATCTTGAGATAAAAAGGCATAATGGTTGCAAATATTTTTTAATGAGGCTCGAGTAGTTATTCCTTTTGAAGTTTCTCCAAGTATTTGTTCTTTTGGATGACTTTTAGCATGTTTCAATTCTTTAGGTAATTCTAGATTTTCTACAAAGTTTTCATTTGAAGTCTCATTATTATTTTCTTCCTTTATTTCAAGATCTTCTTCTTTTTGTGGAATATCTTCTTTTTCATCATTCTTAATTTTATTTTCATAATTGTTTGATTCATCAAATGTTATGTGTATAGATTCAATGATAGTAAAAGTTCTTCTATTATAAACCCTATAGGCTTTGCTATTTGTAGAGTAGCCTAAAAAGATACTTTCATCAGATTTTGCATCAAACTTTCCTAAATCATCTTTAGTATTAAGGATAAAGCATTTGCATCCAAATACATAAAAGTAAGAGATATTCGGTTTTCTTCCTTTTCATAGTTCATACGGTGTTTTGTCTTAACTTGATCTTATAGATACCCTATTTATAATATAACATGCTGTGTTTACAGCTTCAGCCCAAAAGTATTTAGGTAGGTTATTTTCGTTTATCATTGTTCTTGCCATTTCTTGTAGGGTTCTATTTTTTCTTTCTACAACTCCATTTTTTTGTGAAGTTCTAGGTGCTAAGAAATTATGGTTTATTCCGTATTCATTGCAAAATTTATCAACCTCTTTGTTTCTAAACTCCCTACCTTGATTACTTCTAAAACTTGTTACATTATAGCCCTTTTCATTTTGTAATTTCTTACATAAGGTGATTAACATGTCAAAAGCTTCATCTTTATTTGTTAGGAATAATACCCAAGTGAATCTTGAATAATCATCCACTATTACAAAAGCATATTGTTTTCTTCCTAGGCTTAAGGTTCTAGTTGGACCAAATAAGTTTAGGTGTAATAGTTCTAGGGGTCTTTTAGTAGATATATACTTTTTCTTTTTAAAACTTGTTTTAACTTGCTTTCCCTTTTGGCATGCGTCACACATCTTGTCTTTTATAAATTTGGTATTTGGTAATCCTTTTACAAGATTTTTCTTTGATAATTTGGATAATAAGTCCATGCTAGCGTGTCCTAACTTGCTATGCCATAGCCAACTTATTTCATTCATGGCTGCCAAACAAGTTACGTTTTGATTCATTAAATTCTCAAGATTTATACAATAAACATTATTTATCCTAAGAGCTATAAACAAGATTTTATATTCTTTGGGATTCTGAATAACACATTTTTCTTTCTTAAAGGTTATTTCAAACCCTTTGTCACTCAATTGGCTAATGCTTAAGAGATTGTGTTTAAATCCTTCTACTAATAATACATTATCAATAGTAATAGATGGTTCTTTACCTATTCTCCCGATGCCAATGATCTTAACTTTGGCATTATCGCCGAAGGTAACGTATCCTCCGTCTTTTTATTTTAGAGAGGAAAACTTGGTCTTATCGCCGGTCATGTGTCTTGAATAGCCGCTGTCCAAGTACCAGTTGTCCGTTGATGATGTTGTCCTAAAACATACCTACAATGAAGGATTTATTGTGTTAGTCTTTGGAACCCAAATCCTTTAAATTTCTTTGTTTTGTTGTTAGTTCCATTATTAACTTTCCATTCTCCTTGCACTTTAACATACTTCCTTTTTAGTGGGCAATCAAACATTACGTGACCTTTAGTCTTACACATATAGCAAGCAGTGTGTTCATGTTTGTTGTCTGAGGAAGTGCTAGCATAGTGCTTGGCTTCCTTGACAAAGTATCCCATGTATAATTGCTTATTATTTTTGTTTGTTTTACCATTGTAACCTATTCCTTCTTTATTCCCATGTAGCCTTTGTTGTCCAATCATTTTTTCAAAATTATCTTTACCTTTTGTAAAAAATATATATAGTTTTTTCTTTATCTTCTACTAATTTCTTTAGTTCATTTATTTCTAGATCCTTTCTATTCAAGTTTTCTTTATGAGTTTTGCCTAATTCTTGAGTTACTTTACTTCCTCCTCTAACTTCTCAATACAAGAATCTTTTTCTTTTCCAATGGTTTTGAATGATTCAAGTTGCTTCAATAGTTCTTATTTTGATCCTTCAAGGTTATATTTCTTTTGGAGATTTTTATGAATCTTTTATGTAAGAAAAATAATTCATCTTGCAATTCTTTGTATGAGGGCATACTATCACATGACTCGTCACAAGATTCATTACAAGATTCTGTTGAAAAGTAGTAGGAATTTACTTCTTCATCATTCGCCATGAAGCATACGTTTGCCATCTCTTGTCCACTTGATTCGTTTTCCATTTCGTTAGAGCTTGAGTCATCCCAAGTAGCCGTCATAGCTTCCTTCTTTTTCTTCTTGTCTTTCTTGGGCAATGGGCAGTCCAGTTTGATATGTCCTGGTTTCTTACAATGATAGCATATAGGAGGTTCATTTTTACTTTTATTTTCTTTTCTACTTGATTCTACTTTTTCAGTTTTTCTTTTGTTGAACTTCTTAGGAAATCTTTTATTCCTTCTATAAAACTTTCCTAGTCTCTTAGTGATGAATGCTAATTCATCTTGATCTAAGTCACTTGTTTCACTTTCTTCTTCACTTAAGCTGTGGCTTGATGCTTTTAGTGCAATAGATTTCTTATGCTTTGGTTTAGCATTTCTTTCTTTTAGAGCCATTTCATAGGTAAGGAGTGAACCTATGAGTTAATCTAAGGAGGTGGTCTTAAGGTTTCTTCCTTCGGTAATTGCCGTAGCCTTAGGTTCCCATATGGAGGGAAGGCCTCTCAAAATTTTCCTAATCATTTTGTAGGTGGTATAAGTTTCTCCTAAGGCACTTAAGGAATTAATTATATGGGTGAATCTTGTGTACATACTTGATATGGATTCATATGAATTCATCTTGAAACCTTCATATTCGCTTGTTAACATGTCTATCCTATTGTCCCTAATCAATAGTTCCTTCATATGTAACTTCTAATTTGTCCCATATTTCTTTAGCCGTTTTACAAGCCATGACCCTATTAAATGCGTTAGCGTCTAAACCACAATGCAAATCATTTATAGCACTTGAGTTTATTTGAAGCATCTTATAATCTGATTCGATCATATCCTTTTTTCTCTTTTGGAATATGTTTTCCATCTATTATCATGGTGGGAATAAGGTCTCCATCCATAACTACTTCCCATGCTTTCCAATCCATGCGTTGGAGGTAGATTTGCATTCTTTTTTTCCAAAAGGTGTAGTTGTGTCCACAAAAGATTGGTGGATGAGTTGAGGATTGGCCCTCTCCAAAAGGAGCTACTCCTATGTTCGCCATTTAGATCTTTTTATAGCTTCTTGTTAGGAATTTGCTATAATTAGGCTCTAATACCAATTGAAATTAGGATAGCTTCCCAAGAGGGGGGTGAATTGGATTTTTAAAATTATTTCAAGTTTAATTCTTTGTTGTATATTAATAATCACAACAAGTGAATACAAAAACAATTCAACCACAACTAAACAACAACATAATCAAAATTTTCTTCTTTGCAACAATAGCCTTGTAATAAATTGTAAAGCACACTCAATTTATGTAAGCCCTGTATTTATTCCAAACTCAAAATTCTTCTTTGTGTTTAGCTTTTAAACAAAATTTCATATTAATAAGTTTAGGTTGATCAACCAACATAGTCCCTTTCGATTTCCACAATCAATGCTGATCAAACCAAAACAAATTATCCTATGGTTTATTTAATAATTTAAAGCATATATGCAGGATGTAAGTATTGTTGAAAAATAAAGAGTAATGAAGAGAAGAGAGACACAAGGTTTTATGAGGTTCGGCTTATACGCAGCGTACATCCTCGCCTTTGGCAAACCACCAAAGGATTCACTAGTTCAGTTCCATTGACAGGTGGAACAATACCGATTACAATCACTCCTTCCGTTAGGCTAGAGTCTGCCTCTCCAAACAAAATTCCCTTGTTTGGTCCAATGATTCTATAGCCTTGAATCTTCTATAAACAAGAACCAAGATAGAGAAGAGTTTGTGTACAAGAAAACACTCTCACAGCAGAGTAGGTTAGTACAACATTCAGCACAATAATACTTCAAAGTAATTCAAATATAAAAAGAATTTGATACTCAATTTAAATCACCAAATATCTTCCAAGTATTGAAAAATTTAGACTTTGAAGGCTTTACTTCGAAGTTTGTATCAGCAATAACTCAGTAGTTGAAGATGGATGAACACAAGAGAATTTGAGAGCTATTTAGAGAACTTTGATTGCCGAAAATTTCTTGGTATAAAAATCTTTGAAGCTTGGGGCTATTTATAGATGTTTAAAAGTAATTCCTTACCCCCAAAGTTTCCTTAAGGTAGTTCCCAAGTTTTTCAAAATAATAGTGTCCAAAAAATCCATTTAAAAAATATTCTCATTGAAATTTTTTAAGCCAACGTTTGAGTGGCAGTCGCCTGCCACGACTTGCTAGTTGCATGTCATAGAATAAACTCACAGCACAGAACACTGGCAGTTGCCTACCAGAACCAAGGCAGTCGTCTGGCATGACCACCCAGGTGCCTAGCTATGTACAGGCAGTAGCCTAGCATGCTACTGTTTCTTTGAAAAATTCTTCATTTAATTTGGCAGTCGCCTGCTACAAAAGGACAGTCGCCTGGTCCTTTTGTTTTTCAAAAACTTTTCTTTTTCAAAAACCTTTATTTTCTTTGATTTGAAAAACATACTTTAGGGATTCTTAAAAATATATTTTTGAGTTTCTTTTGATTCTATGAGAGTTTCAATTCAGTTTATACTTGAAATTTACTTGAAGTACTTACATACAAACATCCTTAAAACTTTATTCCATTGATCTTCAAGTAAGTCCTTGTTCTTTCATCATCTTTGAGTTTCTGATCTTTTCTTTGAGCTTTCATCAAGTTATCTTTAATCCTCATGCTCTTCAAGATCTCTTTTAATCCATAAGCTTTATCATCTTTTTGAGTTTTGTCACTACCTTTAAGCTTTGCCTTTTTCCTGAAAAACTTTCACTTAAACTACATTAAACACATCATGATTTGTTATCATCAAAATAAGAATTGTAAGCCTTGTTAGGCCAACAGGAATGGGTCACACCCGAATCAAATAAAACCACAGCTCTATTCAAAAGCAATATCATAGTACCTCTCACCATATTCCCTGCCTGCTCAACATTCGCTGGAGTAAGCGAGTACACCCTTGCTGGAGCTATGTTTGTCTGATATGTTCCTCAGGATACCTGATTACTTCCCCGATTCTGACTCGAAGAAGGCATACCCCGCTTCGGTGCATAACAATCCTGAGCTATGTGACTTGACTAGCCACAGTTGTAGTAGTTACCCCCAAACGACTGACATTCACTACTATGCCATCTGTGGCACCTGATATGGTGATTACCTGACTGGCTCATCTGGGAACCATAATGCTTGGTATTCTGGCGATAACCCGAGCCCCTGTTCCTCTTCTTCCATGATCCCTGACGAGATCCAAACTGAGAACCATAAGGTATTGGCCTCTTCTTTGGCTCCTGATCCACCTCATCCTCTCGGATACCGATCTCGATCACAGTGGCCTTATCCACCAAAACTCAAAATTCATGGATCTGAAGCATACCCACTAATCTGCAGATGTCCTTCCTCAGGCCCTTCTCGAACCACCGAGTCTTCTCATACTTGTTTGAGATCAAATATGGCACAAAATGGGATAGCTCTATATATCGAGCAGCATACCCCTGCGTCATCATACTTCCTTGAGTCAAAGCAGAGAACTCATCCACCTTTGCATCACGTGTCGAAGCCAGGAAGTATCTTTGAAAGAACACCTCCTTGAAATGGCTCCACATCATCTCCACTGGACCAACCCTCTGCTTCTCTAGCAGACTCACCGCAGTCCACCATCGCCCTGCGTCCTCTGACAGCTAAAAGGTAGCATAGAGGACTCTCTACCTATCTGTGCAGTGTAAGACCTCCAGAATGCTCTCGGTCTTCTCAACCCAATCCTCAGCTATCATCGGTTCATGTCCACCTGAGAACGTCGAAGGGTGCATACGTGTGAACCTCTTAATGGTGCACCCTGCAGACATAGGAGAGCGTTCGTGTCTCCTAACACTTCGCCTTATCTCTCGCAGGACCTGCCTCGTCAATCCTTGAGGAACAGAAGGAGACTCATCGCTAGCCATCTCCTTGGAGCCACTTCCTAGGTTGTTATCATTAGGCTCCATTCTGAAAACACAATAGGAATCTATTAATACTCCTACAACACGTACAGTTAACACAATTATCTATGACTGATCATGTTAACTACCACCTCATGCAACCAGGTCTGTCCTATTACACCAACATGAATATCATCAATGGTTTGCCATGTTTTTACTGAAATTGTCATTCCAAGAAAAAAACTAAACACCGCCAATGAGTCCATGTCTAGCAACAAAACAACCCTCACCGTACTCTACCCATTTCCAACATTGTATACTCTGGTACGTATACACAACTATGCCTAACCAACTCTACAAGACCTAACAACCTAGTTAGTTCTAATACCAAAGTGTCACACCTCAAACCCAATAATGGGACCCAAGGGTGAAATAGTAACCTAACATGTCCCTATATCATACAAAATCCATGACGCAGCACAATGAATGAGGGTCCGACCCCATGGGGTTCTCAGACACCCTATACACATCCACATACAACAAGGATAAACATGGCAGAAATAGTCTTTTATACACATTTTGTACCATACTAGAGTCTATAAAAAAGAAACTAGGATCCATAATACAACATAAACCTGGGTGTCAACCAAAACCACGAAAGACAACCTAGTCCAATCCTAGTACTTACCCAAGTAACTCTCATAGTACACTGACCACTATGCTCCCAACACAAGGACGCTAGTTCCGGTTACTCGAAGGACCTAAAAAATGTGTATGCACATCAGAGGTGAGACACCTCTCAGTAAGGTAGATACAGGTTATATCGGTGTGTGAAATTTGAGTGTTATCAGGACGTAAAACATATATAGTTAAATGCAATTCAAGTATTTTCACACAACAGTTTTTGTACAGTGCATACACTCAAACACACATGATCAAGAAACCCAGTGCCATCACACCCTTTGGCCCGAAGTCGGCCCGCATTACATAGTGTCTCCGGAACATGGCATAGCCCTAGGCTCTCATGGCATAGCCCTAGGCTCTCATGGCATCCTACTGGTAATACTAAAGGATCCATACCCTTCGGTGATCAACCGGTAAGGCTCACGCCCTCGGATATAGAGTCAGACACTCTTGCCAAACATGGCAGGCGATATTTCACGCCCTCTGATATAGAGCCGAAGACTTTTCAATACCTGGAACAATTCAAAACCCAATTCCGATGCATTTCAACAAAACACAACCATGCATGCTCATATAACCAAACAGACCACACTCATTTGGTAATCTAAAATCCTGATTTTCCAAACATATACAGTTTATACAAGTCAAGGCATGACCATCCCTATAACACAATATATATCACAATATATTTATGTTTTTCCAATAAAACCATAGATGCAGCCCAATACCCCATTTTCCCCAGAACCGTAACATGAAAAACCCATAATTTTACCTCTAAGATTCCCCCAAATGAGTAACCAAAACACACACAGGACCGTGAACCACAGTTTTACCGAGTCTGATTTAAAAAATAACCAACATAAACTGAATCCCCTTACCTTTCCCCAAATGGTCAATCACGAACTCTACGACCCCTAAACAGTGAACCAAGTTCCCAAAACCTACAAACCATAGTACAAAACATGCTCACAATTCTATTCTCTACAAAACTATCAGAACAGAGTCGAAAACCGAGTCTTACCTCGATTTTAAGTCGAAACTCGAAAATGCCTGAAACGAAGATCTGGTCCATAAAACTTGTAGAGAAACCTTCACTGATCCTCATGGTAATGTCGGATCATCGATTCTAGCAACGATTAGTGAAGAAAACTAGAAAGAAAGAGTATTTCAAATTTTTAAAGAGATAGAGAGAGGATTTGAGATTTCTTAGCTGAGACATAATGAAAATAGTTATTTATAGGCCTTTGACTCAGCTGCCCTTGTTGACGAGATGGCGACTTCATCAACGAGGCAATGAAGACAATTTGTCGACGAGACAGTGACCTTGTCAACAAGGCTGAGATTTTCGGATTCTTGACACCTCTCGGCTTCTCCTCATCGACAAGCTCCTACATTTCTTGATCGAGCAGCATAAAGCCTTTATCGACAAACTCTAGCTTTGTCTACAAAGCCTGCTCAATTTACCATTCTATCCTTCTCTTAATTAATTAAATCCATATATCACGGTTCGGGTTCTTAAAATTTTAAAGTTAATCAAAGTTGCTAATCTTGGCTTATGATGGGGTATATATAAAGTTTGTAAAAATTATTGCTGACCGCATAGGTCACACCCAGTTTTGATAATGACAAATACCCTTGGTATTTAACGTTTCCCAAGTTTATGTGCAAGACCATATTAGGAAGATCATATTGATGGCACATGAATGTAAAGCATGAAGACCTTGAAGACTTTAATTAGTATTGCCAAATCAATGATTGTAATTTGGGTCTATAATAATTTAAATGGTCTGTAATAATCTCTGCATGTCATGCATGTAGGTATTTGTAAGCTCTCAAAAAGACCGTAGTTTGACCATAGGGACCGAATGACTTTAGCACACCCTTTGATCGACCTTCGATCGACCGACGCCAGGTTTTTTTTTGCGTACTTGAAAAGAACCTAGGTTCCTACACTTAGTGCACAAAGTCCCCAATATTACTTATAATATCAGGGGAAAGAATTGAAATAAAATTGGACAAAATAAAGTAAGTATGTGAGATGTTGAGCGACCGAACCTCAAGCGTTCAAAACTCCCCAGGCGCCCGAACTATTGGAAAGTCAGCAGTTTGACCAGGTTTTGGGACCAAACCTATAATGAACGTATATCCCTCGGGCGACCGAACCCATGTCATAGAACTTTTTCACCAACCCGGGCACCTAAACCTTCGCGCTCAAAAAGGCCGACCGAACTTGCTTGTTCGATTAACCGAACTTAGCTTCAGGCACCCGAACCATGAACAGAAAGTTTATGTCTTTGGCTCAGCCAATCGAACCTTTCTTCGTGCACCCTAACCTTAATAAATTGATTTTTTGATTGAGTCTATTCGGGCACCCGAACCTCAGACCGGGCACCCAAATCTCGCGGGTTATATTATTTTTACCTAGGATAAATTTTAATTAAACAGGGTTAATTTTTACTAAACTTCTTTAACAAATTTAAGAATGTCCTACGTGTCCCCCAACGGTTATAATTTACCCTTTCTCTATATGTAGGGTTTCATTTGTGTGGATTATGAGAGATGAGCCAAAATAATTAGCCAAAACCCTCTCTATCTCAAAACCTTATTTTGCTCCAAAACTCTCAAATTTCTATTCCCTTGATAGATTTCAGTATTGTGAGAGTGTATTGATTGTGCTAGTGTATATTAGGTTGCTAATACTCCCAGTGTTCTTGTTTGATTGATTGATTTATTTTTGGGGAGTTAGCAAAGTTTTTCCCGCAGATTTCATTTAGTAAATCTTGTGTTGGGAAAAACCTAGCAGCTTAAGGATGTTTGTATTGTCATTGCAAAGATTCCCATAGCTTGATTTTGTTGTACAAAAAAATTTTCTACAAGCTATAATATTTTTCAAAACTACTGTTTAGCATATTACATTGAAGAAAATATTTTGAGCTGTTTTGAATATTTGCAGCATCTTTAAAACTTTGATTATTATTGAGAATTGATATATACTGTTTCAAAGAAATAGTTTGATTAGAAAACTCTTGAGCATATTAAAGATCACATCTAGTTGAGTGTAGCTTGCATAAAAATACACATCACTGAGCTTACATTTCCTATATTGTTGATGTGTGGTTGATTGATTATATTGCACGTATTGGGGTACATATCTGCTTTACATGAAAGAACAATCACTGTACCATTTGAGTGAACATACTGTTGTATTTCCAGTCGTGGCTTGAGGGGGTTTGATCTAGCCCGGAAGGATTAGGTTGGGGTCAGCCCTGTGAATTTGACCTAGGGCCTTCTCCGCCCCGCAAGGAGTGTTTGTAAAGGCTGAGGTCAGCCCTGTGCTAATTGACGTAGTTGTATTAGGTGCCGCTCCACCCATTAAGTGAGCCATTAGTAGAATCCTCGGGCTTGCGAGCTAGAGGTGGGGACGTAGGCACAGTTGGCCGAACCCCGATAACATATCATGTGTCTATTTATATTTCAGCACTTTATATTTATTGCACGTGTATGTTATAGTGGGAATGATGTGCATGATTTAAATTTTGCATATTATATTTATCTGCGCATTTGGGTAGACAGACCCTAGGTTTTGAATATATTGTAGCTAAACTAATTAAACCTAGGGGAGAAACTTTTAATACTCAATTCAGCCCTCTCTTGGGAATACACCAAAGCTAACAATTGGTATCAGAGCCTTGTTGCACTAGACTTAAACGTTTTTGCAAAAAGATCGCAATGGCTCAATTTGGTGTATCCCCATTCGGTGAGGGATAGTCACCTTCCAGTCCTGCGTTATTTTGTGGTGTTGATTACACCACTTGGAAAATTAGAATGAGTGTTTTCATAAAATCAATGAATTGGATGGCCTGGCGGGTGATTGTTAATGGAATTTGTATGCTAGTAGAAAATGATATTAATGATTACGTGCCGAAACTACGTAATTGGACGTTTTAACCCGGTCTTTATGACTTATATTTTTAATTAAATATCTAAATTTATTCAATATTTTAATAAAGTGCCAAAATAATCATTCTTGAACTTTATTGCATTATTTATGAAGTTTTGGTAATTTTTTGTTGCAGGAAAAATCTCAAAAACTAAAACTGACACCTGTTTGTATTTCGTGCATAACTTTTCCGTTCAAGCTCCGATCGAGATGATTCAAATTTTTGAAGAAAGAGGAAAGGATTATCTACAACTTTTGTGTTTTGAGTTTTGCGAGAAACGGGCTCCAAAAGAGTCAGATTTGTGATGAACAGAGAATGAAAAAAAAATATAACAATTCGAGTTGGGTCAAGTTGGTCTCATGGGTCTAGGGCAAGCAAATTTTTTCCCATATAAATACTCTCTTGTTCTTCCTCTTGCCTTGTTGGGCATCGCCCCAGCCGGTTCTTCTCTTTTCTCCTTCATCTTCTTCTTCTTCTTCTTGTTATGCTCCCTTTCTTCTTTTCCTTCCTCTTCCTTGTCTCCTTCTCTTCTTCTCCTCTATCCTCTTCTTGCTCTGTCTCTCCTTTCCCTTAGCTCCCACCCTCTCCTCTCCCTTTTTCTCTGTCTCTTCCTATGTTCTCTTCCAGCAATAGCACCACACAGCACCACCGAAGAACAGAGCACAGCACCATGCCTTCTTTGCAACCATTGCACGCAGCAGCATAGCCTTCCACCAGCTCAACTGCCTGCTGCCAGCAACCACACACAACAGCCCCCACAGCAGCTTCAGCACCGCTGCAGCTCCCCTCTGCTCTAGAAACTCAGCCCCCATCGAAGGTCTTCCAGCTACTGCATCCGAACAATTTTCCTCTGCTGCAACTCTGCTCCAGCACACAGCCGTGCTCCATCATCTACAACAGCCACGGCTAGCTTCTCTCTCTCTCTCTCTCTCTCTTATTTCGTTCCTTTTATTTGTTTAGTTTTCTTTTCTTTCCAGTTTTTTTAGCATTGAATAATTGTTAAACTTTGTTTTGTGAATTTTAATTGAAGCATCAATTTTTAATTCCCTCTCTTGGTTGTTATTATTTAATTTAAATTGCATTCATCCTTCTCTTATTTTAGTAACATTAAAGTTTGTGTTTTTATCGTGTTCCATTATTGTTTGTGTATTTTAAATTCTTGTTGAGTTCGTGTTTGCATTCAAATTATGGTCCTTGCTTCAATTTCGTAGTTTTGTTAAAGGTTTGATTTTTATTGCGCGCATGAGTGTTTAATTGAGTTTCCATTGCGCATCTTTGATTCCATGTTCTAGGTTGCCATATTTCATTAACACGTGTTTCAGTGTTTCCATGAGTAGATTAGAGTTTCCGTTTTTGCTCTCAATTTCAGTGCATGCTAGGTTTAGAGTTTTAATTCGCGTGTTATTTAATTTGTCAAAAGTAAAATTGAAACAACCTTGAAAATCCTGAATCTGAATTGAGTTCAATACATTTTTATTTTCGATCAAACAAATGTAAATTTTGACACTAAAACGCATTCTCTGAGGAGACGATCTAACCCTTAGGCTTAATATTACACAACAGAACTCCTATACTTGGGATCGCTTCCGAGCTGCTCATTTTTCGAGTGAGTCAAGTTTTTGGCGCCGTTGCTGGGGAATGTCATTCTTAGTCTCAAATTTGCATTTTTCCTGTTATTTTTATTAGTTTTATAAAAAAAAAAAATTGATTTAGTTTTAAAAAATGGCTGCACCTGCACCGCGCACGATAATGGACTTTTTGCAGCTTGAATATGCCACTGCATCCTCTTCCACTGTTTTGCCTTATGATGAGCTTAATTTCATGATGCAGCGCGGGAGGACGTCATTGCTACTCGAGTTCTGCGGGTCGGAATCTGAGTGCCCCTATCAGCAACTAGTAGAGTTTGAGTTAACCTGCAATATATTTTTCTCTCATGCTATAACTGACGAATCTACTAGACTGAATTTATTTCTTGCTACTTTGCAGGATAGGGCACTGATTTGGTTTCATTCTATGAGACCTCATTCTATCACTAATTGGTCTGATATGGAGCGTGAATTCCTGCATGCATTTTGTCCCTCACAGAAAACTCAATTTTTGCAGGAACAGATTCTTAATTTTATGCAGCAGGATGATGAGACATTTCAGGCTTGCTGGAAGCGATTCAAGGATCTACTACGCACTTGTCCACATCACGAGTTTGACTCATGGAGGTTAGCTGATTATTTTTATACTGCTCTTAACCCTGATTGCAAGTATTTTGTCCAGACCATGTGTAATGGAGAACTCTTCAGCAAGGATCCAGATCAGGTATTGTCGTTCTTCGATTACCTAGCTGACAATGTCCCACAGTGCAATACACGAAACGATCAGGCACCTATGACTACACACCCTATTAGCACAATTAGTGGTAGAGAAGTGTATGAGCCAACATATTATCCAGATGATCCTCCGCCTCAATACCAGCCACAACAGATCCCTTAGAGCTATACGCCATCAGACCTTTTCGAGGAAAGCATAACAGAGATGGCAAACATGCTCTAGCAGTTCATACAAACTCAAGTCAATCATAATAATGAATTGCGGGACACCATTAATGCGATGAGTACGCAGTTGGACATCTTAGAAGAAGAGGAATCACTCGCGGAACCTCAGCCTAGTTCTCAAGAGTACTAGCAACCGCAACAACAAATACATGATATTTCTCTTGAGATAGCAGAGGCCACCATCACCTTCAGTAACGAGAAAGACGATCCCCAATCTGAAATGCTCATCACCGGGCAAACAGTTGTCCCAGCACCAGAAGTTACGGCTGAAATAGATGAATTGAAAGAAAAATACGAGGAAACGAGCCCAAAAGCGGAGCATTTAGTTGATGATGAGACTGATACTCATACGGAGTACCAACCTATGGTAGCTCATACTCTGAGCTCAAAAACCATGGAACCGTCACTCCCGCATGAATCAGATGTCAAAAAGCCTAATGTGGAGGTAGAATTTTGCAGTGGTATGATGATATGTACACCCGATAAAGAGGGTGACCAGTCTGGTGAGCATATAATTTTCAAAGAACCAGGTAAAACCTTTAATGTTAATGCTTCTAAAGAACTACAGGTAATTGCTCCAATAACTTCCCATCACATGTTAGTTCGTAAAGAAGCATATTTCCTGGACATGATGTTAAATAAAGACCCTTTCTTGTCAACACAAGAGGGTCGACCTGCGCACATATTGTTTGGTATTTTGACACGCATTTATTCATTTAAGGCTAATTTTCGTACAGGTATGAAGACTGATCCACTGTGGCGGCTCAAATTTGGAGAACCGCCATTGCAATTTATAGACCTGCGACCACCAGATGAAATTCCTCTAGAGCCTCTGCCACACAATTGTGATGTTTTTCTTTTCGTTTTTATCCTTTTATTTTATCTTATTTTATTTTTAGTTAGTTTTCAGGTTTATTTTCTCGTAGTTCAGTCTTTCTTTTCCATTATTCCATCACTCAGGTACGCTTTACTTTTCCCGTGCACAGTCTTTTCTATTTCCCCTATGCTTTCACATTGAGGACAATGTTCCACTTTAGTTGGGGGGGATGAGCATTCACATGTAACACTGTGCACGTACACGTACTGGGTTTTATATGGGTTTTATATTATAAAAAATAAAACCAAAAAAAATCAAAAAGAAAGAGAGAAAGAAAGGAAGAGCACTAAGGAATTACACTGCATTATGTCATGCTTAACACTGATTCATACCCTTTTACATACTCATGTATAACTTAAGAATGACACACTTGAGTCAATCATGCATAGTTTCTCTTTATATGATCTTATGACTCCATGAAGAATCGATTGGTAGTACACTCGTGTTAATTTGGTTATATAATTTCTTGTATCTACATGCATCTCACGAGGCTAAATAAACACATTTACGTGATTCACTGCACTTAGGGTTCCTTGTGAGCACTGAGAGAACACCCGTGGCGACTATGACACCTTGTGAGATATCGTTGAGCTATTTATCATCCTTTTGAGCGTTAATATCAAATCAGAGTTCATAGAACTCAATTCTCTTTTTTTGGATGATTCCTTTGTGCACTAGTCTTTGTTTTTGATTTGCTAGCCTAGAGGTGACACCTAGTGGGGAGATAGAAACCTAGGTCTTGTAGCCTACTCAAAATGTGAAGGCTGAGCCACCCCTAGAGATAGACTTAATTCATGAACTCCTATTCGAGCTCAATTCCCATTGATGGTATGAAGATTACAAAAGAAGTGTTATGATTGTCCTAATTGATCAAGAAAAGACAGAAAATAAAGAATGAGCAGAAAAAAGAATAAGCAATACACATGCGCATGAAATGAAATGTCAATGCCGGCCCAAATACATATCACAAAAAGTCAAGGACGACACATATTTTCCACGTATGAAGATGCTTCAACCGGTTAATGCCTCAGATGTATTCACGACAAGTTTGTGAGTAAGTTGATCTAGGGTGGTCTCGGTTGGATATGGCGAGTAGGTGAGAAGATGCTAGGGTGAAGGACCTAACACCTCATAGATAGGTTAGATCCTTTCCAGACTAGTCCACTCCATATACTTAGTGTTTGTTCCTTTTAATATCTAGGATGTTTGATCACGACACTCCTCCTCACATATGATGAGTGAACCCATTTTCTTTAAGTGTTCTTGAGGGTATACCAATTAGGCCGAGTCAAAGCGACCGTTCTGTAGGTGTCCACTGGCATCCTATGTGTACTGAGTCACACACATCACACGCACCTCGAGAGTTTACCTGTTTATACTCGAACTTATATGATTGCATTAACTCTGAATGTGCCACTGATTAATCTCATGTGAGTATACTGTTCTTGAATGACATATGAACGATGAAACTTGCATGAGTGACGTGCTTTGGAGTGGTGTGCATTGAATATGAACAAGCTTGTGTGAAATTCAGTTATGTTCTTGTATGTGAAGTGGTATAGTTATGTCGCATGTGCATTGATTTCATGATTACTGGAGTATGTAGTTTTAGATACCACCCTGAGATTCATTCACGTCATTTGCTAGAGACTAGCAAAATGTTAGTTGGGGGGTGTGATTACGCGCCGAAACTGCGTAATTAGACGTTTTAACCCGGTCTTTATGGCTTATATTTTTAATTAAATATCTAAATTTATTCAATATTTTAATAAAGTGCCAAAATCATCATTCTTGAACTTTATTGCATTATTTATGAAGTTTTAGTAATTTTTTGTAGCAGGAAAAATCTCAGAAACTAAAACCGACACCTATTCGTATTTTGTGCATAACCTTTCTGTCCGAACTCCGATCGAGATGATTCAAATTTCTGGAGAAAGAGAAAAGGATTATCTACAACTTTTGTGTTTTGACTTTTGTGAGAAATAGGCTCCACAAAAGTCAGATTTGTGATGAACAGATAATGAAAAAAAATATAACAATTCGGGTTGTGTCAAGTTGCCGGGTCAAGTTGGTCCCATGGTTCTAGGGCAAGCTAATTTTTTCACATATAAATACTCTCTTGTTCTTCCTTTTACCCTGTTGGGCGCTGCCCCAGCCGGTTCTTCTCTTCTGTCCTTCATCATCTTCTTCTTCTTCTTCTTATGCTCCCTTTCTTCTTTTCCTTCTCTCGTTCTCTTCTTCTCCTCTATCCTCTTCTTGCTCTGTCTCTCCTTTCCCTTAGCTTCCCCCCCTCTCCTCTCCCTTTTTCTCTGTCTCTTGCTATGTTCTCTTCCAGTAATAGCACCACACAGCACCACTGAAGAACAGAGCATAGCACCAGGCCTCCTCTGCAACCATTGCACGCAGTAGCATAGCCTTCCACCAGCTCAACTGCCTGCTGCCAGCAACCACACACAGCAGCCTCCACAGCAGCTTCAGCACCGCCGCAGCTCCCCTCTACTTTGGAAACTCAGCCCCCATCGAAGGTCTTCCAGCTGCTGCATCCGAACAATTTTCCTCTGCTGCAACTCCCTCTGCTCCGGCACAAGCCGTGCTCCATCATCTACAACAACCACGGCTCTCTCTCTCTCTCTCTCTCTCTCTCTCTCTCTCTCGCTTATTTCATTCATTTTATTTGTTTAGTTTTCTTTTCTTTCCAGTTTTTTTTAGCATTGAATAATTGTTAAACTTTGTTTTGTGAATTTTAATTGAAGCATCAATTTTTAATTCCCTCTCTTGGTTGTTATTATTTAATTTAAATTGCATTCATCCTTGTCTTATTTTAGTAACATTAAAGTTTGTGTTTTTATCGTGTTCCATTATTGTTTGCGTATTTTAAATTCTTGTTGAGTTCGTGTTTGCATTCAAATTATGGTCCTTGCTTCAATTTCGTAGTTTTGTTAAAGGTTCGGTTTTTATTGCGCGCGTGAGTGATTAATTGAGTTTCCATTGCGCATCTTTGATTCCATGTTCCAGGTTACCATATTTCATTAACACGTGTTTCAGTGTTTCCATTAGTAGATTAGAGTTTCCGTTTTTGCTCTCAATTTCAGTGCATGCTAGGTTTAGAGTTTTAATTCGCGTGTTATTTATTTTGTCAAAAATAAAATTGAAACAACCTTGAAAATCCTGAATCTGAATTGAGTTCAGTACATTTTTATTTTCGATTGGACGAATGTAAATTTTGAGATTAAAACGCATTCCCTAATGAGACGATCTAACTCTTGGGCTTAATATTACACGACAGAACTCCTATACTTGGGATAGCTTCCGAGCTGCTCATTTTTCGAGTGAGTCAATTAATTTTATGCATGCAAATTCATATGCCATGGATCTACTATACTGTGCTATAGATACTAATATTCTTCATGAGATTATGGCTTGTGGTAGTGCACAGGAGATCTGGGTTGAGATGGAAAACAAATATGGAGAATCCCATGAGATGGAGATTGTAACTTCTCCAAATGCTCCAAGCTCAAATGATCAGGAGGAGGTAAAAATGAGCTAGAAATCAACGAGGAGGTATATGATTCTCACTCTAGCTCGTTTGATGATTCTTGTGATGAATGTTGTGATATTTCAAATGCTGAATCATCTATTGAATTTCGTGATAATTCTATTAATAATTCATGTGATGATTCTTATACTGAAGCTTATGAAATATCATGTGTTGAATCATCTGTTGAACTTTGTGAAAATATTGTCGTTGTTGCATGCAACGATTCTGGGTTATTCAATTTTGATAAATCTGTTGTGATGAATCATTTGTGAGTGCCTTATGTGAAAAAACTAGAAAAAACTTCATTCAAACGATAATATTATATAAAAAACTAGTGAGATATCAAAGAAAAATTTGAATAATTTCATGTCCAACTCTAGAGAGAGAGAAAAGGTTGGAAGAAGAAGAAACTTGTGAAAATCATTTGCTTATAAAGAAAAGTTGAAGATTAATTATGAAATGATGTTCAAATCCAAAAGAGATGGGAAGATGGTCAAATAAACCCTTAGGACGTTAAAAGAAGAGTAGTAAATCGTTTTTTAAAAGGGTTCATTTATAAATCCCATATCATCAAAATTTTCATGCCTCATTCGTAAACACAAGATTAAGAAGCATGGCTTTTTCATGAAAAAATTTAACACTACTTTTTGTAATTAAAATAAATGGCACACTTATCACTTGTCCATTCCAGGAAGTGATAGAGGCTTAAAAAGGAAAATGAAATGGAAATCAGTTTTAAAGCAAAACCCCATAGGACCTAAGGAAAAAATGGGTTTTAAATTAATGATACGAATTATTAAATGTTTCTAGATCCTAGGCTTAGGTTTAGGGGGTTGTGATGACTGTAGGCTTAGGAAGTGGGTTGTTGCCTTTAAAATGAAAATCTTAGATATACACACTAACTAACAACTATCTTTGTATGTAAGAACTTATCCATTCCAAATGGACATGGCAGAGCATGGTAATTAATTCTGTAAAGGCTTAACTCATGATTAAAATATAATACTTTAGTTGAGCCACTATTGTCCATTACACAAGAATTGAGTTTAGGGATCCATCTTATATCATATATCACTATACCCTACAACTCACTTTTGAATATGAAACGCCCTAAAATCAAAATCAAGTCATCACGATAGGGCTTAAAGCACTATGATCCACAAATGACTAATATAATTGAGTGCGTCTCATAGCTATAACCAAAGTAGAGGCATCCACTAGGGGGATTTGCTCCCTTTGAGTTAAATTGTAAATCCTTCTAATTTGGTTCACCTCCATCCAATAGGAAATCTCACCAAAACCACATTCAATTCGCGTAGATCCCTTATACTCACCAGCTATAACTTGCATCATAATTGTTAATTTATAATAAGGATACATACCAATATTAAAGAGGTGTTTTCAAAATTCATACTCTCCTAGATGCTCTTTGCGCATACTTGGACATCATTCTAAGCACGAAAACATTTTTAAAATGTCCCACTAATATTTAATACTCTCTGAATTAATAGAAATTCCACTGTTAAATTAAAGTATTTATTCCGTACTTCTCTCAACAACTTCAATTCGTATTAAATCATATCCTAGAGTTTCATATACTTAGAGATGTGTTAAATGGATAAAAATTATTTGCAATAGGTTTCAAAGTCTAGATTATGAAATGAAATTTGAAAGAAAGAAACTTATGAATAATGAGCTAAATTAAAAGTCATGCAAACTAGGAATCACACAGTGTTTATCATAAGGGAAAAGAGGCAGACATGGGCGCCTTATCCCACCTTAAGGATATTCTTGTGACTATTGGTTCCAATAAGCCTAAAGCATTCACACAGATTAAACCATTAAAATCTTATATAAATCTTGGTCTCTAAATAAATTAAAAAATTAAAAAAGGCATTAAATGGTTGGTTGTAGAACTCAAGGGGTCAGCTTTTACTCTTCATATCTATATAAATTAAAATGCCTCTCATATCTCGGTATAATTGTTTATGCCCATATGCTTACTTTATATCCCATTGTAGCACTTCCATGATTTAATGAAATGGTTATAATCTCTTTATGGTTTTGTATTTTCTAGCACGAACTTCTATGAGCTATATTGAATATCTTGAGTTGATTATACTACCTGATTTGCATGCTTAGTTTAAAATTCTCCTGCATGGCAGTGCATTGATGGAATTGCATGCCGTAGTGGATTAATAGGTTCTGGCATGCTCAAATTTGGAACTATTATTGCCTTGGCTTGAATCTATTAAGTGTCTCAAGTTTTATATGGGAAATGTCCGATTTATAGTGGCAGGCTGCCCGAATTTTGACAGGATTTTCCTCAAATAAACGTGTGTTAAAGATGATTATGAATAAATAATGTTAAAACATTTTTGAAAGATGAGTGAACCAAATAGAAAATTAAATTCATCCTTGCATAATCCTTGTATAATTAGGGGAGCCCCAGCCTCAGCTCCATCCTTAGAGAAAGAACTTAAAATCCATATGCATCACTTTCAGCACTGAAAGATTGAGGGCTCTTTATAATAACCCTAAACATTATATCCCATGCTTAAAGGCTTATGATTTGATATGGAATGTTTCTCGGTTCATGAACATTATTGAATGCCTTATATCACTCCTCTGATGCTCCATGGTTTTATAGGGACAACTATACTATTCAAGTGATAATATTAATTGACACATACTCATATAGTTGATTTCAATTTTGGATTGTGGCTTAGACTACTGAGCAATAATGAATTAATATTTGTTGTATAGAGTAATTAAGAATTTAAAACACAGGAACTCAAATGATTTGGGGAGCCATCTAAACATAAATTCCTATCTTGGTTTTGATTACATCATATGTGAGCTTAGATCTTGAATGAATCATTTGGCATGTGTCTTGAATAAAAATTCATTAGTGAAAAAACATAATTGAATATCAATATTTCCACAATCACTTGATTTTGCCATAATGATCCTTGTTTGATTGCCTGATTCTATGATCTTTATGGTTGATTTTTTGGTTATACTCTTGATGTGCTTAATAATCATAAAACCAGACTTGTTGCTTGCTTGCATGATCTGTAACTTTGTTTAGCAAGGCAAACCCCCCCCCCCGGCCCTCCAGTATCCTTTTAACCATCCTAAGGGGGAATATATAGATATATAACATATACATATATGTTTTAAAAAATTAAAAAAACTGCATAACTAGTTATGAATCTTGCATGAAAATGCAAGCGACTAGGTTTAGATTGTTTTTTATGCCAAACCTCCTTTTTGGTATCATAATTTCGTGTTTTTAAACCCAATCTTTCATGGGTCTATGATATATTTAATTGTCATGTTTGTGCATATTTATGTTTAATTTAGTTGTTGTTCCTTAAAATCATTCAATGACCAGTTTTAAATGTTTGTGTGCTTCATTGATTATTTCATTTTTTTGTATTTGTTTATGATATGAATCATACTATCAATAACACATAAGAAAATCTCTTTGCATGTTGATAGTTTAGTTCTGTTGTTTGAGAATACTGAATTGTTGGTTAGTATTGTGATAAACTGTTAGTTTTTAAACTCCAAACAGTCTTTTCATCAATATTTTTGGTGAAATGTGCCATTTTCAAACGGCATGCTGTCGAAATTATTTTAAAAACAAATCCCAATCTTACTTGTCTTTAAATGATTCTACCCAGATGCTATGACTATTATTTTTATAACCTTTTTTCCTATTGCCCAAAAGGGGTAGAAGAGAAAAATTGGGTACTTGAAAATTAAAAACTGTTTGCATTGACAATATTTAACATTATTGCTATTGCCAGTGAAATCCTTTCAAGCTATTACCCATTTTTTGCATAGTGTATTTTTATCATCAAAAAAGGGGGAGATTATACCCCATGTCCACCCAACTTTGATCATGAAATACCCTTGGTATTTAACGTTGCCAAGTTTGTGTGGCACGACCATAGTAGGAAGATCAAATGAGGCACTTGAATGTAAACCCATGAAGACCTTGAATACTTTATTTGTAGTGTCAATCAATGCATCGTAATTTGGGTCTGTAATAATTTAAATGGTCTATAATAATCTCTGTATGTCATGCATGTAGGTATTTGTGCAAGCTCTCACAAAAATCATATTTTGATCCATTGGGACCGAATTCTTTAGGCACCCTTCTGTCACGGACGCCATGTTT